>NW_028155397.1:0-5000 GCF_963514095.1 Eutrigla gurnardus | reverse complement strand
ATTTCCACCTGTATGGCTGCTGCTGGAGAGGATTTAAAAGCTCCACTACATATTCTCAGTCCCTGTGTTTGCTGCACATCCAGCTTTTTCAGATGACTATCCGCTGCTGCCAGATAGCCTAAACACCCATAATCAAGTGTTGCTCTCATAATTGCATGATAGATATTTAACAGCCCAGTCTCTTCCTGACAGGCATCTTAAGAGGTTATTGACTCTCTTGCATTTATCCCTCACTTTGTCAATGTGCTGTCTCCATGTTAATTTTTCATCCATCCACATTCCAAGCAATCTGACAACTCTGACCTGCTCAATTTTTTGACCATATAACTTCAAAGAAGCCTCTTTGTGGCGTCCAGAAAAACATATACATTGTGTCTTTGCGACAGAAAACTTAAAGCCCCACTCATCTGCCCACTGCTCCACTGTTGCAATTGCTCTCTGCAGTTTCTTCTGTATATATGCAAGATTCCGGCCCCTTGTCCATAATGCCCCGTAATCTGCATACAATGATTTGCCTATACCTTGCTCAACCTGCTCAAAAATATCATTAATCATAACATTAAAAAGGATTGGGCTGCAGACACTTCTCTGTGGCGTTCCATTCTCTACGCGATATGTTTTAGAATATTCTGTGCCCACCTTAACCTCTATTGTTCTTTCAAACATAAAATCTAACACCCAGTTGTAAAGTTTTCCATTTACCCCTAATCTATTGAGTTTGATGAGTAGCCCTTCCTTCCATAGCATATCATATGCTTTTTCTACATCAAAAAATACAGCAATCACCATTTCTTTGTTAGTCTGAGCCTTCCTTATTTCTGATTCCAAACATAAAACACTATCAATCGTCCCTCTTCCTTTACGGAAACCACTCTGGTAGTTTGAGAGAAGGTCTTTACTTTCCAGAAAATGTGACAGTCTCTCTGTTACCAACCGTTCCATGGTTTTCCCTAACTGTGATGTTAATGCAATAGGTCTATGGTTTTTCAAAAAAAATAGGTCAATGGTCTATAGCTAGAGGGACTTGATGGGTCTTTGCCTGGTTTAAGTATTGGTATTATAACTGATTGCTTCCATGTTGAAGGAAGTTTACCTGTTTCCCATATATTATTAAACAGCCTTAACACTGCTTCCAGTGGGCTATCTGTCAAATGAGCTAACATGCTGTAGCATACACCATCTTTCCCTGGTGAGGTTTGCCGCGCATTTATAACTGCTCTCCTTAACTCAAATAAAGAAAAAGGCAGATCTAGGTCACCACCTGACAATGTGCTTCTTCTTACTGAGCCTCCTATTTGTTGTGCAAGAGTGTTGTCTCTGCACTGTTTAACTTTAACTGATACATTTTCTGAGCTGTGAACTGTGACAAACGTCTTCGCTAAGAGCTCTGCCTTTTCTACCGTACTGATTGCTGTTATGTTACTGCTATGTATCACTGGGATTTCAAAGTTTCTTTTTATGCCGTTCATTTTCCTGATCATACCCCATACTTCTGCCAGCTGAGTCTCTCTCCCAATTTTATTACAATATTGTTTCCAGTATGACCGTTTTGCTGATCTTATTGTTTTCCGAACTACTGCTTGTGCTCTCTTGTATTGTATTAATGTGTCTAGTGTGTGGTGAGCTTTCAGACGTCTAAATGGTCTATTTCTCTTTTTAATTGCTTTGCTACAGTTATCATCCCACCACGGCACAGTCTTTCTCCGCTTGCTTCCACTACTCTTTGGAATAGTTTCATCTGCTGTCTGTATCAATGCTGTTACCAATTTTTCGTTCATTTCTTCTATATTTATCATACTCTCTTCCAGTAGTTTTACACACCTGCCTTCACTTATTATTTGGAATGCACCCCAATCTGCTTCATCCAACTTCCACCTTGGTGTCCTTGCACCCCCCTCTTGATATACTTCTATTCCTACTTTGAACAATATTGGGTAATGATCACTTCCTATTGTTGACTGGTTTAAGACATCCCAAGTACTGACCCCTGCAATTTCAGTGGACGTGAGCGTCAGATCAATTGCACTATCTGTGTTCTGTGAGCTATTATATCGCGTACCTCTTCCATCATTAATACACACCAAACCCATATCATCCATAAACTCCTCTATTACTGACCCGTTTGCATCTGTATTATTGCTCCCCCATACCTTCCCTTGTGTTGGCCCACTTGCATCATTCAGTATGTCAGTGCTCAGTCTGTTGCATGGGTTATAGTAATTTATTATTGTAATGCTACTCTTTCCTGACCACACCTTGATTACAATAGATTCTTGCTCCTTTCCTATCTTAACTAAATTATAGCTCAACCCATTCATCACGAATGTTGCCACTCCTCCCCCATTCCCGGTTTCCCTATCCTTCCTTATTGCAGTGTACCCATATAAAACAAAGTCCCACTGTGGCTTTAACCATGTTTCTTGTATACATATTACATGCGGCTTGTCTGACAGATTTTCCATAAACTTTTTAAATTCTTGTCCATTAGAGGTAAGACTCCTTGCATTCCACTGTAAAATAATTAAGAACCTGATGATCCTCCAATCCATGTCTGAGAGTTTGATGCTTCTCTAGCTAACATGTCCTCTACTGCTTCCCAGCTTATCCCCTCCAGACCCAGATATTTCTCAGCTGCCCTCACAATGATCTTAATTTTTTCGGTTTTTCTGCTTGCTTGTGCTGAACAATTGATTACCTCAACCATAAATAGCACAAATTCATTCTTTTCTACCATCAGCATATCATCCTTTATGTTTTTAGCCTTAGCACATTCTCCACATGGTCTGGGGTTATCTTCTACTGCCACTGGTTTAGGGGCAACTGTCTGTTTTACTTTCTTCGCCGCCTCTGCATATGAAATCCCCTGGGAGATTTTGACTTTCTGCACCTCAGCTGCTTTTTTGCTCATTTCACACCCTCGGTAAGCAGATGTATGCTCTCCTTCACAGTTGCAGCATTTTAGCTTAGCTCCCTCTTTACACTTGCCATACTCGTGCTCACCTGCACATCTACCGCATCTTTGTTTGCCTTTGCAAACTGCTGCTACATGGCCATACTTTTGACATTTAAAACATCTAAGTGGTGGCGGAACAAATGCTCTCAATTCGTAGCTCATGTATCCTATGTACACTTTGATCGGCAACCTGGGTTCATCAAATGTTAACACCACAGACAGGCTGTCACATTTCTCTCCATTTCTGTTCGCTTTCAGTCGTCTAGCTTCCAACACCTTTGCTCCCATCACATTTTCTTTAATCTGGTCCGTTGACACAACCGTAGGTATCCCTGAAATGACGCCCCTAATCGATTTCTTCCGATCTTCGGGTATTGAGCACTGCACTTTTTTACCCTCAATATTGTCCAGTCTTATGGCCTTTCCTTGTTGTATGCTACTCCTACAGAAGATCAACACTCATCCATTACGCAACACTTTAGCTTTCTTTATTTCACCCACAGCCTTATGAATCGCCTTCGTCAGCGTAATAGGGTTCCACTCACCGAATGACGCACCGTCTTGAGAAAGTTTGATGATGATCTTATATTCCTCACTCTCCTTCACTACTGCTGTAGCACCTCCGTCGCTATCCGGTCTTTCTGAGCTACCTCTATCTCTTTGCTGTCTTCCTTTCCTACGTTTTCTCTTGTTTACCTTCCCTGGCAAACTCCAGTCATCTTCGCTCCCGCCATCCACTTCAATTCCCATCTCACTTCCTGATCCGTCACTAGCGTCTGCCATCTCCTGCCCATTCACAGTCCAGCCGTTACCAACCGCCAATCTCCAGCGAATCCCGCCAGCCGGCTCCCTCCTGTCTGTGTGTTTCACTTCCCCTTTTGTGCTGTGTAATCCGGGCAGTGATTGGCTGCCGCCAAGTTTCTCCAACGAGGTTCAGGTGTTTTCCATCTGGCTGATTGCAGTGATGTCACAGGAACTCCATATTTGGGCATAGGCTTGATTGAAGGTCTAACTGTGTCCCATGGGCTCCCTCTCGGGGCCTGAGTGTAAATACTGGAAATGGCACATAATGGTGGTTTAGTACCTCTCCTCTTAGGCTCCTCCATGGCAGGCTGTCACACACCCTCCCCCACAGCTCCGATCGGGAGGGCGGGGCGGTCCAGCCCCCCAGGGCATCTCTCCGAGACATGGTGTCCGCGTTCCCACTTTTTCAACAGGTTGATGTGGTATACCTTTTCTGGTGGTCGTCGCCCGGGCTGGCTGATGCGGTAGTTAACCTCTCCCACTCTCTCGATCAGTTCATAGGGTCCGTGCCACTTGGCCAGAAACTTGCACTCTGATGTGGGCACCAGGACCAAGACACGGTCTCCGGGGTTGAACACCCAGGGCTGTGCGCTTGGCCTGGGCGGCCGCCATGTGTTCTCTTGCCATGGGCCATAGGGTGGCCATCCTCTTCTGTACCTCCTCCACGTTCGGTGGGTTGAGGGCTGCTGCTCCCAGGCTTCTTTGGCCAGGTCCAGTAGTCCTCTGGGTTGTCTCCCATACAGCAGCTCGAAGGGAGAAAAACCTGTGGAAGCCTGGGGCTCTTCACGAATGGAGAACAACAGATAAGGCAGGAGCTGATCCCAGTTCCGGCCGTCCCTCTCAATAACCTTTCTTAACATCTGATTCAATGTCTGGTTGAATCGCTCTACTAACCCATCGGTCTGCGGGTGGTATACTGAGGTTCTTAACTGTGTGATGTTTAACAATGTGCACAAATCTTTCAGGATCTCCTTCCTGGGATGCCTACCCATGAAAACATCATTACCAGCTCACGGGCTATTCCCTTGGAGGCCATGGTGCACAGCGGGATCGCCTCGGGGTACCTGGTGGCATAATCCAGGATCACCAGGATGCACTGGTGACCTCTGGCGCTTTTTGGCAGGGGGCTGACCAGGTCCATCCCTATCCTGCTGAACGGGACTGAAATGAAAGGCAAAGGGATTAGTGGGTTGCAGTGATGGGGTCTTGGCTCCACCTGTTGGCACTCGGGGCAGCTACGGCA
>NW_028155398.1:20000-53826 GCF_963514095.1 Eutrigla gurnardus | reverse complement strand
TCCATGTTGGTCTGCTCTGCTAGTCCCTCCATGTTGGTCTGCTCTGCTAGTCCCTCCATGTTGGTCTGCTGGGCCTGTCCCTCCATGTTGGTCTGCTCTGCTTGTCCCTCCATGTTGGTCTGCTCTGCTAGTCCCTCCATGTTGGTCTGCTGTGCCTGGCCCTCCATGTTGGTCTGCTCTGCTAGTCCCTCCATGTTGGTCTGCTCTGCTAGTCCCTCCATGTTGGTCTGCTCTGCTAGTCCCTCCATGTTGGTCTGCTCTGCTAGTCCCTCCATGTTGGTCTGCTCTGCTAGTCCCTCCATGTTGGTCTGCTGTGCCTGGCCCTCCATGTTGGTCTGCTGTGCCTGGCCCTCCATGTTGGTCTGCTCTGCTACTCCCTCCATGTTGGTCTGCTCTGCTAGTCCCTCCATGTTGGTCTGCTCTGCTAGTCCCTCCATGTTGGTCTGCTGTGCCTGGCCCTCCATGTTGGTCTGCTCTGCTAGTCCCTCCATGTTGGTCTGCTCTGCTAGTCCCTCCATGTTGGTCTGCTCTGCTAGTCCCTCCATGTTGGTCTGCTCTGCTAGTCCCTCCATGTTGGTCTGCTGTGCTGGCCCTCCATGTTGGTCTGCTCTGCTTGTCCCTCCATGTTGGTCTGCTCTGCTAGTCCCTCCATGTTGGTCTGCTCTGCTAGTCCCTCCATGTTGGTCTGCTGTGCCTGGCCCTCCATGTTGGTCTGCTCTGCTTGTCCCTCCATGTTGGTCTGCTCTGCTAGTCCCTCCATGTTGGTCTGCTCTGCTAGTCCCTCCATGTTGGTCTGCTGTGCCTGGCCCTCCATGTTGGTCTGCTCTGCTAGTCCCTCCATGTTGGTCTGCTCTGCTAGTCCCTCCATGTTGGTCTGCTCTGCTTGTCCCTCCATGTTGGTCTGCTCTGCTAGTCCCTCCATGTTGGTCTGCTGTGCCTGGCCCTCCATGTTGGTCTGCTCTGCTACTCCCTCCATGTTGGTCTGCTCTGCTAGTCCCTCCATGTTGGTCTGCTCTGCTAGTCCCTCCATGTTGGTCTGCTGGGCCTGTCCCTCCATGTTGGTCTGCTCTGCTAGTCCCTCCATGTTGGTCTGCTCTGCTAGTCCCTCCATGTTGGTCTGCTCTGCTAGTCCCTCCATGTTGGTCTGCTCTGCTAGTCCCTCCATGTTGGTCTGCTGGGCCTGTCCCTCCATGTTGGTCTGCTCTGCTTGTCCCTCCATGTTGGTCTGCTCTGCTAGTCCCTCCATGTTGGTCTGCTGTGCCTGGCCCTCCATGTTGGTCTGCTCTGCTAGTCCCTCCATGTTGGTCTGCTCTGCTAGTCCCTCCATGTTGGTCTGCTCTGCTAGTCCCTCCATGTTGGTCTGCTGTGCCTGGCCCTCCATGTTGGTCTGCTCTGCTAGTCCCTCCATGTTGGTCTGCTCTGCTAGTCCCTCCATGTTGGTCTGCTCTGCTAGTCCCTCCATGTTGGTCTGCTCTGCTAGTCCCTCCATGTTGGTCTGCTCTGCTAGTCCCTCCATGTTGGTCTGCTCTGCTAGTCCCTCCATGTTGGTCTGCTCTGCTAGTCCCTCCATGTTGGTCTGCTGGGCCTGTCCCTCCATGTTGGTCTGCTCTGCTTGTCCCTCCATGTTGGTCTGCTGGGCCTGTCCCTCCATGTTGGTCTGCTCTTCTAGTCCCTCCATGTTGGTCTGCTCTGCTTGTCCCTCCATGTTGGTCTGCTGTGCCTGGCCCTCCATGTTGGTCTGCTCTGCTAGTCCCTCCATGTTGGTCTGCTCTGCTAGTCCTCCATGTTGGTCTGCTCTGCTAGTCCCTCCATGTTGGTCTGCTCTGCTAGTCCCTCCATGTTGGTCTGCTGTGCCTGGCCCTCCATGTTGGTCTGCTCTGCTAGTCCCTCCATGTTGGTCTGCTCTGCTAGTCCCTCCATGTTGGTCTGCTCTGCTAGTCCCTCCATGTTGGTCTGCTCTGCTAGTCCCTCCATGTTGGTCTGCTCTGTTAGTCCCTCCATGTTGGTCTGCTCTGCTAGTCCCTCCATGTTGGTCTGCTCTGCTAGTCCCTCCATGTTGGTCTGCTCTACTAGTCCCTCCATGTTGGTCTGCTCTGCTAGTCCCTCCATGTTGGTCTGCTGGGCCTGGCCCTCCATGTTGGTCTGCTGTGCCTGGCCCTCCATGTTGGTCTGCTCTGCTACTCCCTCCATGTTGGTCTGCTCTGCTAGTCCCTCCATGTTGGTCTGCTCTGCTAGTCCCTCCATGTTGGTCTGCTGTGCCTGGCCCTCCATGTTGGTCTGCTCTGCTAGTCCCTCCATGTTGGTCTGCTCTGCTAGTCCCTCCATGTTGGTCTGCTCTGCTAGTCCCTCCATGTTGGTCTGCTGTGCCTGGCCCTCCATGTTGGTCTGCTCTGCTTGTCCCTCCATGTTGGTCTGCTCTGCTAGTCCCTCCATGTTGGTCTGCTCTGCTAGTCCCTCCATGTTGGTCTGCTGTGCCTGGCCCTCCATGTTGGTCTGCTCTGCTAGTCCCTCCATGTTGGTCTGCTCTGCTAGTCCCTCCATGTTGGTCTGCTCTGCTTGTCCCTCCATGTTGGTCTGCTCTGCTAGTCCCTCCATGTTGGTCTGCTGTGCCTGGCCCTCCATGTTGGTCTGCTCTGCTAGTCCCTCCATGTTGGTCTGCTCTGCTAGTCCCTCCATGTTGCACTGCTCTGCTAGTCCCTCCATGTTAGTCTGCTCTGCTAGTCCCTCCATGTTGGTCTGCTGGGCCTGTCCCTCCATGTTGGTCTGCTCTGCTAGTCCCTCCATGTTGGTCTGCTCTGCTAGTCCCTCCATGTTGGTCTGCTCTGCTTGTCCCTCCATGTTGGTCTGCTGTGCCTGGCCCTCCATGTTGGTCTGCTCTGCTAGTCCCTCCATGTTGGTCTGCTCTGCTAGTCCCTCCATGTTGGTCTGCTGTGCCTGGCCCTCCATGTTGGTCTGCTCTGCTAGTCCCTCCATGTTGGTCTGCTCTGCTAGTCCCTCCATGTTGGTCTGCTCTGCTAGTCCCTCCATGTTGGTCTGCTCTGCTAGTCCCTCCATGTTGGTCTGCTCTGCTAGTCCCTCCATGTTGGTCTGCTGGGCCTGTCCCTCCATGTTGGTCTGCTCTGCTTGTCCCTCCATGTTGGTCTGCTCTGCTAGTCCCTCCATGTTGGTCTGCTGTGCCTGGCCCTCCATGTTGGTCTGCTCTGCTAGTCCCTCCATGTTGGTCTGCTCTGCTAGTCCCTCCATGTTGGTCTGCTCTGCTAGTCCCTCCATGTTGGTCTGCTCTGCTAGTCCCTCCATGTTGGTCTGCTCTGCTAGTCCCTCCATGTTGGTCTGCTGTGCCTGGCCCTCCATGTTGGTCTGCTGTGCCTGGCCCTCCATGTTGGTCTGCTCTGCTACTCCCTCCATGTTGGTCTGCTCTGCTAGTCCCTCCATGTTGGTCTGCTCTGCTAGTCCCTCCATGTTGGTCTGCTGTGCCTGGCCCTCCATGTTGGTCTGCTCTGCTAGTCCCTCCATGTTGGTCTGCTCTGCTAGTCCCTCCATGTTGGTCTGCTCTGCTAGTCCCTCCATGTTGGTCTGCTCTGCTAGTCCCTCCATGTTGGTCTGCTGTGCCTGGCCCTCCATGTTGGTCTGCTCTGCTTGTCCCTCCATGTTGGTCTGCTCTGCTAGTCCCTCCATGTTGGTCTGCTCTGCTAGTCCCTCCATGTTGGTCTGCTGTGCCTGGCCCTCCATGTTGGTCTGCTCTGCTTGTCCCTCCATGTTGGTCTGCTCTGCTAGTCCCTCCATGTTGGTCTGCTCTGCTAGTCCCTCCATGTTGGTCTGCTGTGCCTGGCCCTCCATGTTGGTCTGCTCTGCTAGTCCCTCCATGTTGGTCTGCTCTGCTAGTCCCTCCATGTTGGTCTGCTCTGCTTGTCCCTCCATGTTGTTCTGCTCTGCTAGTCCCTCCATGTTGGTCTGCTGTGCCTGGCCCTCCATGTTGGTCTGCTCTGCTACTCCCTCCATGTTGGTCTGCTCTGCTAGTCCCTCCATGTTGGTCTGCTCTGCTAGTCCCTCCATGTTGGTCTGCTGGGCCTGTCCCTCCATGTTGGTCTGCTCTGCTAGTCCCTCCATGTTGGTCTGCTCTGCTAGTCCCTCCATGTTGGTCTGCTCTGCTAGTCCCTCCATGTTGGTCTGCTCTGCTAGTCCCTCCATGTTGGTCTGCTGGGCCTGTCCCTCCATGTTGGTCTGCTCTGCTTGTCCCTCCATGTTGGTCTGCTCTGCTAGTCCCTCCATGTTGGTCTGCTGTGCCTGGCCCTCCATGTTGGTCTGCTCTGCTAGTCCCTCCATGTTGGTCTGCTCTGCTAGTCCCTCCATGTTGGTCTGCTCTGCTAGTCCCTCCATGTTGGTCTGCTGTGCCTGGCCCTCCATGTTGGTCTGCTCTGCTAGTCCCTCCATGTTGGTCTGCTCTGCTAGTCCCTCCATGTTGGTCTGCTCTGCTAGTCCCTCCATGTTGGTCTGCTCTGCTAGTCCCTCCATGTTGGTCTGCTCTGCTAGTCCCTCCATGTTGGTCTGCTCTGCTAGTCCCTCCATGTTGGTCTGCTCTGCTAGTCCCTCCATGTTGGTCTGCTCTGCTAGTCCCTCCATGTTGGTCTGCTGGGCCTGTCCCTCCATGTTGGTCTGCTCTGCTTGTCCCTCCATGTTGGTCTGCTGGGCCTGTCCCTCCATGTTGGTCTGCTCTTCTAGTCCCTCCATGTTGGTCTGCTCTGCTTGTCCCTCCATGTTGGTCTGCTGTGCCTGGCCCTCCATGTTGGTCTGCTCTGCTAGTCCCTCCATGTTGGTCTGCTCTGCTAGTCCCTCCATGTTGGTCTGCTCTGCTAGTCCCTCCATGTTGGTCTGCTCTGCTAGTCCCTCCATGTTGGTCTGCTGTGCCTGGCCCTCCATGTTGGTCTGCTCTGCTAGTCCCTCCATGTTGGTCTGCTCTGCTAGTCCCTCCATGTTGGTCTGCTCTGCTAGTCCCTCCATGTTGGTCTGCTCTGCTAGTCCCTCCATGTTGGTCTGCTCTGCTAGTCCCTCCATGTTGGTCTGCTCTGCTAGTCCCTCCATGTTGGTCTGCTCTGCTAGTCCCTCCATGTTGGTCTGCTCTACTAGTCCCTCCATGTTGGTCTGCTCTGCTAGTCCCTCCATGTTGGTCTGCTGGGCCTGGCCCTCCATGTTGGTCTGCTGTGCCTGGCCCTCCATGTTGGTCTGCTCTGCTACTCCCTCCATGTTGGTCTGCTCTGCTAGTCCCTCCATGTTGGTCTGCTCTGCTAGTCCCTCCATGTTGGTCTGCTGTGCCTGGCCCTCCATGTTGGTCTGCTCTGCTAGTCCCTCCATGTTGGTCTGCTCTGCTAGTCCCTCCATGTTGGTCTGCTCTGCTAGTCCCTCCATGTTGGTCTGCTGTGCCTGGCCCTCCATGTTGGTCTGCTCTGCTTGTCCCTCCATGTTGGTCTGCTCTGCTAGTCCCTCCATGTTGGTCTGCTCTGCTAGTCCCTCCATGTTGGTCTGCTGTGCCTGGCCCTCCATGTTGGTCTGCTCTGCTAGTCCCTCCATGTTGGTCTGCTCTGCTAGTCCCTCCATGTTGGTCTGCTCTGCTTGTCCCTCCATGTTGGTCTGCTCTGCTAGTCCCTCCATGTTGGTCTGCTGTGCCTGGCCCTCCATGTTGGTCTGCTCTGCTAGTCCCTCCATGTTGGTCTGCTCTGCTAGTCCCTCCATGTTGCACTGCTCTGCTAGTCCCTCCATGTTGGTCTGCTCTGCTAGTCCCTCCATGTTGGTCTGCTGGGCCTGTCCCTCCATGTTGGTCTGCTCTGCTAGTCCCTCCATGTTGGTCTGCTCTGCTAGTCCCTCCATGTTGGTCTGCTCTGCTAGTCCCTCCATGTTGGTCTGCTCTGCTAGTCCCTCCATGTTGGTCTGCTCTGCTTGTCCCTCCATGTTGGTCTGCTCTGCTAGTCCCTCCATGTTGGTCTGCTGTGCCTGGCCCTCCATGTTGGTCTGCTCTGCTACTCCCTCCATGTTGGTCTGCTCTGCTAGTCCCTCCATGTTGGTCTGCTCTGCTAGTCCCTCCATGTTGGTCTGCTGGGCCTGTCCCTCCATGTTGGTCTGCTCTGCTAGTCCCTCCATGTTGGTCTGCTCTGCTAGTCCCTCCATGTTGGTCTGCTCTGCTAGTCCCTCCATGTTGGTCTGCTGGGCCTGTCCCTCCATGTTGGTCTGCTCTGCTTGTCCCTCCATGTTGGTCTGCTCTGCTAGTCCCTCCATGTTGGTCTGCTGTGCCTGGCCCTCCATGTTGGTCTGCTCTGCTAGTCCCTCCATGTTGGTCTGCTCTGCTAGTCCCTCCATGTTGGTCTGCTCTGCTAGTCCCTCCATGTTGGTCTGCTGTGCCTGGCCCTCCATGTTGGTCTGCTCTGCTAGTCCCTCCATGTTGGTCTGCTCTGCTAGTCCCTCCATGTTGGTCTGCTCTGCTAGTCCCTCCATGTTGGTCTGCTCTGCTAGTCCCTCCATGTTGGTCTGCTCTGCTAGTCCCTCCATGTTGGTCTGCTCTGCTAGTCCCTCCATGTTGGTCTGCTCTGCTAGTCCCTCCATGTTGGTCTGCTCTGCTAGTCCCTCCATGTTGGTCTGCTGGGCCTGTCCCTCCATGTTGGTCTGCTCTGCTTGTCCCTCCATGTTGGTCTGCTGGGCCTGTCCCTCCATGTTGGTCTGCTCTTCTAGTCCCTCCATGTTGGTCTGCTCTGCTTGTCCCTCCATGTTGGTCTGCTGTGCCTGGCCCTCCATGTTGGTCTGCTCTGCTAGTCCCTCCATGTTGGTCTGCTCTGCTAGTCCCTCCATGTTGGTCTGCTCTGCTAGTCCCTCCATGTTGGTCTGCTCTGCTAGTCCCTCCATGTTGGTCTGCTGTGCCTGGCCCTCCATGTTGGTCTGCTCTGCTAGTCCCTCCATGTTGGTCTGCTCTGCTAGTCCCTCCATGTTGGTCTGCTCTGCTAGTCCCTCCATGTTGGTCTGCTCTGCTAGTCCCTCCATGTTGGTCTGCTCTACTAGTCCCTCCATGTTGGTCTGCTCTGCTAGTCCCTCCATGTTGGTCTGCTGGGCCTGGCCCTCCATGTTGGTCTGCTGTGCCTGGCCCTCCATGTTGGTCTGCTCTGCTACTCCCTCCATGTTGGTCTGCTCTGCTAGTCCCTCCATGTTGGTCTGCTCTGCTAGTCCCTCCATGTTGGTCTGCTGTGCCTGGCCCTCCATGTTGGTCTGCTCTGCTAGACCCTCCATGTTGGTCTGCTCTGCTAGTCCCTCCATGTTGGTCTGCTCTGCTAGTCCCTCCATGTTGGTCTGCTCTGCTAGTCCCTCCATGTTGGTCTGCTGTGCCTGGCCCTCCATGTTGGTCTGCTCTGCTTGTCCCTCCATGTTGGTCTGCTCTGCTAGTCCCTCCATGTTGGTCTGCTCTGCTAGTCCCTCCATGTTGGTCTGCTGTGCCTGGCCCTCCATGTTGGTCTGCTCTGCTAGTCCCTCCATGTTGGTCTGCTGGGCCTGTCCCTCCATGTTGGTCTGCTCTGCTTGTCCCTCCATGTTGGTCTGCTGGGCCTGTCCCTCCATGTTGGTCTGCTCTTCTAGTCCCTCCATGTTGGTCTGCTCTGCTTGTCCCTCCATGTTGGTCTGCTGTGCCTGGCCCTCCATGTTGGTCTGCTCTGCTAGTCCCTCCATGTTGGTCTGCTCTGCTAGTCCCTCCATGTTGGTCTGCTCTGCTAGTCCCTCCATGTTGGTCTGCTCTGCTAGTCCCTCCATGTTGGTCTGCTGTGCCTGGCCCTCCATGTTGGTCTGCTCTGCTAGTCCCTCCATGTTGGTCTGCTCTGCTAGTCCCTCCATGTTGGTCTGCTCTGCTAGTCCCTCCATGTTGGTCTGCTCTGCTAGTCCCTCCATGTTGGTCTGCTCTACTAGTCCCTCCATGTTGGTCTGCTCTGCTAGTCCCTCCATGTTGGTCTGCTGGGCCTGGCCCTCCATGTTGGTCTGCTGTGCCTGGCCCTCCATGTTGGTCTGCTCTGCTACTCCCTCCATGTTGGTCTGCTCTGCTAGTCCCTCCATGTTGGTCTGCTCTGCTAGTCCCTCCATGTTGGTCTGCTGTGCCTGGCCCTCCATGTTGGTCTGCTCTGCTAGACCCTCCATGTTGGTCTGCTCTGCTAGTCCCTCCATGTTGGTCTGCTCTGCTAGTCCCTCCATGTTGGTCTGCTCTGCTAGTCCCTCCATGTTGGTCTGCTGTGCCTGGCCCTCCATGTTGGTCTGCTCTGCTTGTCCCTCCATGTTGGTCTGCTCTGCTAGTCCCTCCATGTTGGTCTGCTCTGCTAGTCCCTCCATGTTGGTCTGCTGTGCCTGGCCCTCCATGTTGGTCTGCTCTGCTAGTCCCTCCATGTTGGTCTGCTCTGCTAGTCCCTCCATGTTGGTCTGCTCTGCTTGTCCCTCCATGTTGGTCTGCTCTGCTAGTCCCTCCATGTTGGTCTGCTGTGCCTGGCCCTCCATGTTGGTCTGCTCTGCTAGTCCCTCCATGTTGGTCTGCTGGGCCTGGCCCTCCATGTTGGTCTGCTGTGCCTGGCCCTCCATGTTGGTCTGCTCTGCTACTCCCTCCATGTTGGTCTGCTCTGCTAGTCCCTCCATGTTGGTCTGCTCTGCTAGTCCCTCCATGTTGGTCTGCTGGGCCTGGCCCTCCATGTTGGTCTGCTGTGCCTGGCCCTCCATGTTGGTCTGCTCTGCTACTCCCTCCATGTTGGTCTGCTCTGCTAGTCCCTCCATGTTGGTCTGCTCTGCTAGTCCCTCCATGTTGGTCTGCTGTGCCTGGCCCTCCATGTTGGTCTGCTCTGCTAGTCCCTCCATGTTGGTCTGCTCTGCTAGTCCCTCCATGTTGGTCTGCTCTGCTAGTCCCTCCATGTTGGTCTGCTGTGCCTGGCCCTCCATGTTGGTCTGCTCTGCTTGTCCCTCCATGTTGGTCTGCTCTGCTAGTCCCTCCATGTTGGTCTGCTCTGCTAGTCCCTCCATGTTGGTCTGCTGTGCCTGGCCCTCCATGTTGGTCTGCTCTGCTAGTCCCTCCATGTTGGTCTGCTCTGCTAGTCCCTCCATGTTGGTCTGCTCTGCTTGTCCCTCCATGTTGGTCTGCTCTGCTAGTCCCTCCATGTTGGTCTGCTGTGCCTGGCCCTCCATGTTGGTCTGCTCTGCTAGTCCCTCCATGTTGGTCTGCTCTGCTAGTCCCTCCATGTTGCACTGCTCTGCTAGTCCCTCCATGTTGGTCTGCTCTGCTAGTCCCTCCATGTTGGTCTGCTGGGCCTGTCCCTCCATGTTGGTCTGCTCTGCTAGTCCCTCCATGTTGGTCTGCTCTGCTAGTCCCTCCATGTTGGTCTGCTCTGCTAGTCCCTCCATGTTGGTCTGCTCTGCTAGTCCCTCCATGTTGGTCTGCTCTGCTTGTCCCTCCATGTTGGTCTGCTCTGCTAGTCCCTCCATGTTGGTCTGCTGTGCCTGGCCCTCCATGTTGGTCTGCTCTGCTACTCCCTCCATGTTGGTCTGCTCTGCTAGTCCCTCCATGTTGGTCTGCTCTGCTAGTCCCTCCATGTTGGTCTGCTGGGCCTGTCCCTCCATGTTGGTCTGCTCTGCTAGTCCCTCCATGTTGGTCTGCTCTGCTAGTCCCTCCATGTTGGTCTGCTCTGCTAGTCCCTCCATGTTGGTCTGCTGGGCCTGTCCCTCCATGTTGGTCTGCTCTGCTTGTCCCTCCATGTTGGTCTGCTCTGCTAGTCCCTCCATGTTGGTCTGCTGTGCCTGGCCCTCCATGTTGGTCTGCTCTGCTAGTCCCTCCATGTTGGTCTGCTCTGCTAGTCCCTCCATGTTGGTCTGCTCTGCTAGTCCCTCCATGTTGGTCTGCTGTGCCTGGCCCTCCATGTTGGTCTGCTCTGCTAGTCCCTCCATGTTGGTCTGCTCTGCTAGTCCCTCCATGTTGGTCTGCTCTGCTAGTCCCTCCATGTTGGTCTGCTCTGCTAGTCCCTCCATGTTGGTCTGCTCTGCTAGTCCCTCCATGTTGGTCTGCTCTGCTAGTCCCTCCATGTTGGTCTGCTCTGCTAGTCCCTCCATGTTGGTCTGCTGGGCCTGTCCCTCCATGTTGGTCTGCTCTGCTTGTCCCTCCATGTTGGTCTGCTGGGCCTGTCCCTCCATGTTGGTCTGCTCTTCTAGTCCCTCCATGTTGGTCTGCTCTGCTTGTCCCTCCATGTTGGTCTGCTGTGCCTGGCCCTCCATGTTGGTCTGCTCTGCTAGTCCCTCCATGTTGGTCTGCTCTGCTAGTCCCTCCATGTTGGTCTGCTCTGCTAGTCCCTCCATGTTGGTCTGCTCTGCTAGTCCCTCCATGTTGGTCTGCTGTGCCTGGCCCTCCATGTTGGTCTGCTCTGCTAGTCCCTCCATGTTGGTCTGCTCTGCTAGTCCCTCCATGTTGGTCTGCTCTGCTAGTCCCTCCATGTTGGTCTGCTCTGCTAGTCCCTCCATGTTGGTCTGCTCTACTAGTCCCTCCATGTTGGTCTGCTCTGCTAGTCCCTCCATGTTGGTCTGCTGGGCCTGGCCCTCCATGTTGGTCTGCTGTGCCTGGCCCTCCATGTTGGTCTGCTCTGCTACTCCCTCCATGTTGGTCTGCTCTGCTAGTCCCTCCATGTTGGTCTGCTCTGCTAGTCCCTCCATGTTGGTCTGCTGTGCCTGGCCCTCCATGTTGGTCTGCTCTGCTAGACCCTCCATGTTGGTCTGCTCTGCTAGTCCCTCCATGTTGGTCTGCTCTGCTAGTCCCTCCATGTTGGTCTGCTCTGCTAGTCCCTCCATGTTGGTCTGCTGTGCCTGGCCCTCCATGTTGGTCTGCTCTGCTTGTCCCTCCATGTTGGTCTGCTCTGCTAGTCCCTCCATGTTGGTCTGCTCTGCTAGTCCCTCCATGTTGGTCTGCTGTGCCTGGCCCTCCATGTTGGTCTGCTCTGCTAGTCCCTCCATGTTGGTCTGCTCTGCTAGTCCCTCCATGTTGGTCTGCTCTGCTTGTCCCTCCATGTTGGTCTGCTCTGCTAGTCCCTCCATGTTGGTCTGCTGTGCCTGGCCCTCCATGTTGGTCTGCTCTGCTAGTCCCTCCATGTTGGTCTGCTCTGCTAGTCCCTCCATGTTGGTCTGCTGTGCCTGGCCCTCCATGTTGGTCTGCTCTGCTACTCCCTCCATGTTGGTCTGCTCTGCTAGTCCCTCCATGTTGGTCTGCTCTGCTAGTCCCTCCATGTTGGTCTGCTGGGCCTGTCCCTCCATGTTGGTCTGCTCTGCTAGTCCCTCCATGTTGGTCTGCTCTGCTAGTCTCTCCATGTTGGTCTGCTCTGCTAGTCCCTCCATGTTGGTCTGCTCTGCTAGTCCCTCCATGTTCGTCTGCTGGGCCTGTCCCTCCATGTTGGTCTGCTCTGCTTGTCCCTCCATGTTGGTCTGCTCTGCTAGTCCCTCCATGTTGGTCTGCTGTGCCTGGCCCTCCATGTTGGTCTGCTCTGCTAGTCCCTCCATGTTGGTCTGCTCTGCTAGTCCCTCCATGTTGGTCTGCTCTGCTAGTCCCTCCATGTTGGTCTGCTGTGCCTGGCCCTCCATGTTGGTCTGCTCTGCTAGTCCCTCCATGTTGGTCTGCTCTGCTAGTCCCTCCATGTTGGTCTGCTCTGCTAGTCCCTCCATGTTGGTCTGCTCTGCTAGTCCCTTCATGTTGGTCTGCTCTGCTAGTCCCTCCATGTTGGTCTGCTCTGCTAGTCCCTCCATGTTGGTCTGCTGGGCCTGTCCCTCCATGTTGGTCTGCTCTGCTTGTCCCTCCATGTTGGTCTGCTGGGCCTGTCCCTCCATGTTGGTCTGCTCTTCTAGTCCCTCCATGTTGGTCTGCTCTGCTTGTCCCTCCATGTTGGTCTGCTGTGCCTGACCCTCCATGTTGGTCTGCTCTGCTAGTCCCTCCATGTTGGTCTGCTCTGCTAGTCCCTCCATGTTGGTCTGCTCTGCTAGTCCCTCCATGTTGGTCTGCTCTGCTAGTCCCTCCATGTTGGTCTGCTGTGCCTGGCCCTCCATGTTGGTCTGCTCTGCTAGTCCCTCCATGTTGGTCTGCTCTGCTAGTCCCTCCATGTTGGTCTGCTCTGCTAGTCCCTCCATGTTGGTCTGCTGTGCCTGGCCCTCCATGTTGGTCTGCTCTGCTAGTCCCTCCATGTTGGTCTGCTCTGCTAGTCCCTCCATGTTGGTCTGCTCTGCTAGTCCCTCCATGTTGGTCTGCTCTGCTAGTCCCTCCATGTTGGTCTGCTCTGCTAGTCCCTCCATGTTGGTCTGCTCTGCTAGTCCCTCCATGTTGGTCTGCTGGGCCTGTCCCTCCATGTTGGTCTGCTCTGCTTGTCCCTCCACGTTGGTCTGCTCTGCTAGTCCCTCCATGTTGGTCTGCTGGGCCTGTCCCTCCATGTTGGTCTGCTCTGCTTGTCCCTCCATGTTGGTCTGCTCTGCTAGTCCCTCCATGTTGGTCTGCTGGGCCTGTCCCTCCATGTTGGTCTGCTCTGCTTGTCCCTCCATGTTGGTCTGCTCTGCTAGTCCCTCCATGTTGGTCTGCTGTGCCTGGCCCTCCATGTTGGTCTGCTCTGCTAGTCCCTCCATGTTGGTCTGCTCTGCTAGTCCCTCCATGTTGGTCTGCTCTGCTAGTCCCTCCATGTTGGTCTGCTCTGCTAGTCCCTCCATGTTGGTCTGCTCTGCTAGTCCCTCCATGTTGGTCTGCTCTGCTAGTCCCTCCCTGTTGGTCTGCTCTGCTAGTCCCTCCATGTTGGTCTGCTCTGCTAGTCCCTCCATGTTGGTCTGCTCTGCTAGTCCCTCCATGTTGGTCTGCTCTGCTAGTCCCTCCATGTTGGTCTGCTGGGCCTGTCCCTCCATGTTGGTCTGCTCTGCTTGTCCCTCCATGTTGGTCTGCTCTGCTTGTCCCTCCATGTTGGTCTGCTGTGCCTGGCCCTCCATGTTGGTCTGCTCTGCTAGTCCCTCCATGTTGGTCTGCTCTGCTAGTCCCTCCATGTTGGTCTGCTCTGCTAGTCCCTCCATGTTGGTCTGCTGTGCCTGGCCCTCCATGTTGGTCTGCTCTGCTAGTCCCTCCATGTTGGTCTGCTCTGCTAGTCCCTCCATGTTGGTCTGCTCTGCTAGTCCCTCCATGTTGGTCTGCTCTGCTAGTCCCTCCATGTTGGTCTGCTCTGCTAGTCCCTCCATGTTGGTCTGCTGTGCCTGGCCCTCCATGTTGGTCTGCTCTGCTAGTCCCTCCATGTTGGTCTGCTCTGCTAGTCCCTCCATGTTGGTCTGCTCTGCTAGTCCCTCCATGTTGGTCTGCTGTGCCTGGCCCTCCATGTTGGTCTGCTCTGCTTGTCCCTCCATGTTGGTCTGCTCTGCTAGTCCCTCCATGTTGGTCTGCTCTGCTAGTCCCTCCATGTTGGTCTGCTCTGCTAGTCCCTCCATGTTGGTCTGCTGTGCCTGGCCCTCCATGGTGGTCTGCTCTGCTAGTCCCTCCATGTTGGTCTGCTCTGCTAGTCCCTCCATGTTGGTCTGCTCTGCTAGTCCCTCCATGTTGGTCTGCTCTGCTAGTCCCTCCATGTTGGTCTGCTCTGCTAGTCCCTCCATGTTGGTCTGCTGGGCCTGTCCCTCCATGTTGGTCTGCTCTGCTTGTCCCTCCATGTTGGTCTGCTCTGCTAGTCCCTCCATGTTGGTCTGCTGTGCCTGGCCCTCCATGTTGGTCTGCTCTGCTAGTCCCTCCATGTTGGTCTGCTCTGCTAGTCCCTCCATGTTGGTCTGCTCTGCTAGTCCCTCCATGTTGGTCTGCTCTGCTAGTCCCTCCATGTTGGTCTGCTCTGCTAGTCCCTCCATGTTGGTCTGCTGTGCCTGGCCCTCCATGTTGGTCTGCTCTGCTAGTCCCTCCATGTTGGTCTGCTCTGCTAGTCCCTCCATGTTGGTCTGCTGGGCCTGTCCCTCCATGTTGGTCTGCTCTGCTTGTCCCTCCATGTTGGTCTGCTCTGCTAGTCCCTCCATGTTGGTCTGCTGGGCCTGTCCCTCCATGTTGGTCTGCTCTGCTAGTCCCTCCATGTTGGTCTGCTCTGCTAGTCCCTCCATGTTGGTCTGCTGTGCCTGGCCCTCCATGTTGGTCTGCTCTGCTAGTCCCTCCATGTTGGTCTGCTGTGCCTGGCCCTCCATGTTGGTCTGCTCTGCTAGTCCCTCCATGTTGGTCTGCTCTGCTAGTCCCTCCATGTTGGTCTGCTCTGCTAGTCCCTCCATGTTGGTCTGCTCTGCTTGTCCCTCCATGTTCGCCTTGCTTGGCCCTTCCAGTGGGTCACAGGGTGTGAGGTGCAGTGTGATTAGCTCCTCCTCCTCCTCCTCCTGGTTCCAACCTGTGCAGTTAAGTTGTCAAATCTCAACCAGATTTGTGTTCACTTTAGATTACAGTAACATTTTGAGTCTCTTGGATCTATTCAATTTCTACAAATCTATACTGTGTTTAATTCTTTGTGACTGTTATTATAACTCAGAATATTATCATATGGTTCAATTATTTAAAATATTATTTTATTTCTCTGTAACAGACCATTGCTATCACTGCTGTTCTTAGTTTATAAAGGACCATATCCAGCCACTTTGTGTCAGGGTCTTGCATCACCCTGTCAGGGTGTTTTTCCACAACAAAGACCAGGTCCCTGCACACTATCCCTTACATACTTTATGGTCAGCGTCCTGATCTGAAAGCTGATGCTAACAGACTCAATAAACTCATCAGGAAAGCTGCTCCTGTCCTGGGAGTGGAACTCCAGTTGGCTGTGAGAGAGGAGGATGCTGAGAAAACTCTCAGCATCATGAACAATTTCTCTCACCCCCTGCATGCCACACATGCACATTACTCTAACTATTATTGGCATTTACTCCATTCACACTATAATAAACTAATAATCTGGCATGAAAATGTCCTTTGGGATTGAAAAAAAGTTCTATCTCATCTTATTTTATCTATAATATTGTTTATACAGGACAATGACAGAGTACTCATAAGATTGACTCAAAAATGACATCAAGCTAAACTAAACTATTTAGTTCACACTAACATGTGTGCGGTGAAGGTGCACTGCAATTTTGTCATTTTATATTTTGACATGGACAAAGGAGACAGCGACGCCAGACAGCCAAACATTTTACAGGAGGAAACTGATGTTTTGGTCCGGGAAGTCCAAGCTCACAGTGGCCGAATATATGGTAACACGGACAGACCTCCACGGACTGATGAAGCAGAAGTAGTCTGGGAGGAGGTTATGGTTAATCAGATTTGCCCTGATACACTAAGAACTGTTGCCCAGTGTGGAAAAAATAAACAAACAGAAAAACGCACCCTTTTCCACTAATAAAGACGCTCACATTTACTGTTTACGGTCTGTTTTACTTAGCAACGGTCTGTTACACAGAAATACAAGACCGTAAGATGTAGAATCAGTGTATAGAATGAGTGTAATTCATTAGAGTGTCATCAAAATGCAGCATTCATAAGAGCCGTGTCATAAAAAAATGTTAATCCACTCCTTTTGTGAGAATTGTTGTCACAGCCCACGAGGTGACAGATAGACGACCTGTTATAAATCGGTACTCAAGATGGCGCTGCGACCGCTGTGTGACGTCACATGATATCTATGAATATTTTAACCCGTGTAACAAAGATGAGTAGTGTGCACAGATCACAACATAAACAAATACCATGCGTAACGGGGATGAAATCAGAAGCACCTGTGCGTAAAAGGACGCATCACCAAGCTCTGTAAGCCTGTCCCTTGTCGGCGAGCGTCTCTTTTTATTCTTTTCTTTTGAATTTTCTGAGATGGGAGATGCCAAATATATACTCACTATCTGATGCTGAGGCTCTTTGTGGTTGGCTGAGAGACATGTGAACTTGTTAGTTTGCATCCTGTTTTAATCTGTGTTAATTCAGTCAGGTCGAGTTTCCATTACGTGTGCCAACCACCTTTGATCTGTCATCAGATGTGACGGGACAATCGATATAGATATACATTTACGTGTTGATTCCATTAGTTGCATTAAATAGTGGTTGTTGTGATTACTGTTTGCATTTAAATGTGCCTGACATTCTGGAAACCTGCTTGTGCAGCCAAACTACCACTGCACCGGCACCGAGGAGACCAGGTTGGAGCTGGCGGGCTTTCAGCACACTTTCGGAGCAGCTTTTTGGCACGAAATTGTCACTGCACCAAGCTGAATCTGTGACACTTCCCCCTGCTGCGGCGCCACACCCATCTCAGTGCACCGCTGTCTGCCAAATTGCCAAACTGACCATGCGCTGTGTTGCGCTGCATGAAACTTGCACTGCGCCACCCTGCGCCGCGCCACGAAACTAGAGTGCCATAATTCCTTTCCAATACAATAATTTAATTTATACATTAATAATACCATTTGTTAAGCATGCATTGCATGCATCTCACCTTCACAAAGGTAGTAGACCCTCCTGGCATGACAGGAACACAGACAGACAGTCAGACAGACAGAAAAGACAGACTACAAGACAGATACAGACAAACAAATAAACAAACAAACCAATACAGACAAACAGGCAGACTAACAAACAGTTACACAGATAGCTGAGAGATAGATAGATAGATAGATAGATAGATAGATAGATAGATAGATAGATAGATAGATAGATAGATAGATAGATAGATAGATAGATAGATAGATAGATAGAAGATGGCTCTTAAAAGTGCCTTTGGGTCTATATGTGGAGATAGATGCTGGGTCGGTGTTCGGGGATGGGGTGACAGAAACTACAAGGAGAACAGAAACAAATATTAAGTACTGTAGGCTAGCTATTAGTCTAGCTGTGTTTATTTGCAGAAAGGTTTAAAAAGTATATGCAACTGGTTGAACCATGATTTCCCCATCTTCTGAATGAATACAAAAGGTCACGTTTTTTCTAAATCAATACACAGGTTTTAAGGGTGCCTAATGAGACATTATTTGTCATGTTATTGCACATCACATAATAATGTAACGTTAGTTGGTGATGCTCCACGCTCGGCGGAATACAGTACCTATTGGCTTACACATAGTTGACTTACTGGTAAGCTAGCTGGACAAAAGTTACAAGATACGGCTATTTTTTCCCTCACAAGTTAGAAGATCGATTTCATAGTCTTGCGTTTAATAATGAAACCATTGTTAATGTGAACACCCAGCAGACACACATCTTACCTGGAGAAGGGTTCGCGGGAAAGGGCAGAATCTGCTTCCGGCAGCAGGCGGAGCTGTGGCGGAAGGGACTGGAGAAATACAGAACGCGTATAAACGATATTAAAATAATATAAGATGCAACGTAGTGGTACCTTACAAAAAATAAATAAAATAAAATAAAAATTAATGCGGACATTCTAGCTATATTGTAGGAAAAAGCAGGAAACACATCTGTTTCCTGCTTTTTCCTACAAAATAAAATAACCAAAAGATTTTTCTAATCATAAAATGCCTGAATCCTGCAGCAAATTAGAGGAATAAAAGCATTAGATCATAAATATGGGACGATATGATGCCGAATATCACTAGATTCTGAAATGTACAGGCTTGACGTAACATTAAAACACCGGAAAAAACACCTTACGATTACATTTTTTACTTCGCAATAGATATGAAAAATAAATGCGGACATTCTAGCTATATTGTATAGGGAAAACAGCAGGAAGCAGATATTGAAAATAACCATAAAATAGTTTTCTAATCAAAAAATGGCTGAATCCTACAACAAAAACGAAGAATAAAAGCATCAGATCATAAATATGGGACGACATGATGCTGAATATCACTGGATTCTTAAATGTACAGGCTTGACATAACATTAAAAAACGAAAAAAAAGACAGTTATATATATGATATGTAGGAATCTCTGATGATTAAAATGTATTCAGTTGATGTCAAGGTTCATATATTAAATAAAACCAAACCCCTCCTGTGCGCCGTGGCATTTGACTGTCGTGCTTGTACGCACGAAATTGACTTCCAATGCATTAGTTTGAAATTCGTTCTGAGTAGCACGAAAAAAACGAGGAAATCGTGCTGGCACGCACGAAACAATAGATTAATTATCGTGACAGTTTCACGATTTCCCGTGAGACCGGGTTGTAATAAAATGTGCCTAAAATATTAAGCATATGATACTTCATATGAAAAATGAATTGTTAAGACATACCAATAGGTCCGAGCCCGCCAAATGGGGCTGCCACACCACTATCCCCCTGTGCATGGCCTGCAGGAACCTCTGGATTGTCAGCAGCACTGGACACACCTGAAGCAATACAGAGATTGTATCCATCCATCCATCCATCCATCCATTTTCTACCGCTTATCCTGTATTTAGGGTCGCGGGGGGGGGGCTGGAGCCAATCCCAGCTGTCATTGGGCGAAGGCAGGGTACACCCTGGACAGGACGCCAGTCTATCACAGGGCCGACATATAGAGACAGACAACCATTCACACTCACATTACAGAGATTGTATCATTCATTTATATGTCAAATTGTCACATTTAGGCTTTTCACACCAGCATTGTTAAAAAATGTGTCTACACGCTTGTTAAAAAATGTGTCTACATGCTTAATGACAGTATATGCCACTGTAGTATAAGTGAAATATCCCAGTTCGAATCAATGCACATAATGTTTTAAAGAAGGTAAATTCATACATACCCTGATCTGTTTGTGATGTTGAGGGTCTTTCCTCTTTACCATCCACATGTACATCCACAGAAACTGTGATTAAAATGATAATACAATCAGCCTTTCCTTAGTAAACTAAGTGGTATGTTACAGTCAAACCAAATGAGTAAGTTCAAACATGAGAACAAACTTGAACCATCAGGATTTCACATACCTATGTGTACAGCTGAAGCTGAAGCCTGGCTCTCATCCTCTGACTGACTGCTCTGCCCCTGCTCTGGCTCTATTTTGGATTTCTTCCTTATGAAGAAATCCTTAATATTCTGACCTCTTTTCATACTGTAATAGTTCCATAATGCACGACATTCTTATATGTTGTACAATAGATAATTGTGCATACACACGAATGATATTGATGTTACACGGGTCTAACATAACAATGTTACGCAGTACAGAATAGCTAAATGTTAGCTTTAGCATCGTTGACAGTCAAAACAGTGTTTGCTAATGAGATGAGATGATGACAGCCTTGTGCCAATTACAATAAAAAGAAATAAAACAAGACAGGATAAACGTTTAGCTTATTACCGTTACAGCTTTTAACTACAGGCACAGTAAGTGTAGTGAAATGTAGGTTTCTCACATCTTTCTCGACGACGCTCCAGAAACGTGTTGCTTCCATAGACAGTTTGTTTCACGTGTAGGTTTGCTCAAACTTCTTCTTCTTCGGGACTTTTTTTTTTGCAGGCTACATACTACTTTAGCGCATCTCTGCTGCCTCTCAGGTTTGAGAAGGAACTGCAACCTTAAACAAGCTTCCAGTTTACATTCAGTGCCGTGAATATTGGGGTGGCACTTGGGGTGGCCAATCAGATTTCAGGGGTGGCCCGTGCCACCCTAGGCCACTCCCTGAACACGCCACTGACCACATTTAATAATTTGTTTGGTTTTTCCGATAGACTGTAGAGACTACTGGACCACACACTGAACAAAATGTATTATTTTTTATTTTGCTAACGCTGTTCTTCTGAACATGTCTCCTCAGGCTTCCACCAGCAATGCACCTGGACCAGCGACACCCGCCGCCTCCACCGGAGCATCATACCGCTCGGTAACCTTACGCTTTTTTACGCTTTTATACGCTTTTATACGCTTAGAACCTAGCTAGCTGTTTTTAATATTTCTATTTTCACTCAGACTACGGTGGGATATTTGAGACAACACCAGCATGCTACAAGATAATAACTGCAATGTTTTTTTTTATTTGTGTTTTAAAACTCCTAAGGGCTCCAGCACAAGCAACACCTCCACGTTCATGTCAACACCACCAACACCTTTCACCCCACTGACAGATCAATCAGTAAGTTTTTGTTCATATTTATGTTCGAGTATTTTCTGAGATGATACTATCTTTTGATTTACCATTTTGTTCATCTAAACATTCCTATATTTAACATGCAGCACAATCTGTAATTGTCTTTATTCAGAATGATATTAAGGGCGAACAGATATGAATGTCTAGCTCATCTAATATATCATTTATAATTCTCTCTTGAATGACTCATCTTTGTTTTAGACATGCTCAATATCATAATCTCTGTTGTTTTTTAGGATGGTTACCAAGGAAGGCATCAGATTTCCAAAGAGGAGCTGGAGAATGTTCTTTCACTGAAAACCACCTTTACTGAAGCAGCGTCTATTCTTTCAGTCTCAAGGCCAACTTTCTATAAGTTACTGCAAGACTATAATATCCCAACATTGAAATTTAACAGCATCAGTGACCAGCAATTGGATCCTAAAGTGTCACAGATAAAAACTGAACATCCAAATGTTGGAGAAGTGATGCTTATGGGGCATCTGCGCTCAAAAAACACTGTGGTTCAAAGAAGACGTGTAAGAGAGTCACTGCGAAGGGTGGACTCACTTGGTGTCCTATGCAGGAGAAGAACAGCAATAGCTCGGCGAGTATATTCTGTGCCACATCCAAATTTCATATGGCATGTAGATGGAAATCATAAGCTGATTAGGTGGAAATTTGTTGTTCATGGTGCAATAGACGGCTACAGTAGGATGTTGATGTTTCTTCACTGCTCCAATAACAATCGTGCTGAAACTGTGAAAGACCTCTTTACTGCAGCTGTTGGACAGTTTGGCAGACCACTGCGCATCAGGACTGATCATGGAGGAGAGAATGCTCAGATTTGGGAGGACATGCAAGCAAGCAGGGGTGAAGGCTCCGTCTTAACAGGAAGTTCTGTACACAACCAGAGGATTGAGCGTTTCAACAGAGACTTGAACAACAACTGCAGTCATGTTTATGCACCTATTTTTTATGAACTGGAATCCATGGGTATCTTAGACTTAGAAAATGCAACAGACCTATTCTGTCTTCATTATGTCTTTCTACCCAGAATCAACCGCACACTGGAGGAATTCAAATCTGGATTTAACAATCATTCTATTTCATCAGAAGGAAATAGAACTCCAGTTCAGCTTTTTACTCTAGACAGTCATTTGCTTCATCTTCACAACCCAGAACTCCCAGCAGCAGAGGTAGTTGTTCCTTCCACACCAAACTCTCACAGTGGGTTTTTCCCATTAAATGACAGAGATTTGCATGAACTTTATCATACCATACGCCCTCTTGAAAATGATGACAATAATGGCAAAACATTATTTCAGAGAACACAGCAGTTTATTTTTAATAAACTTGTAAATTCGTGACCTCAGCAGAACCAAAAACTGTGTAACAGTTGTATGTATGTACTTTCAAAAGTACTCTTTTTAATGTTACAAAACAAAAATTTAAGTTTTCTCATTGTGAAGGGAAGCCTCTTGCCAATGTGTAGATGTTTGAAAATTAGATGACAGCACATGATAAAAAGGCTACACATTTTTCAAGAGTTTTCTGTCAAACTAAAAGCAGTGCTGAAGTGAAATACAAGAGAAGTCCTGTTTCTTGAAAGAAGTTACAGTTAAGATACTTTTTAGAGCTTTGTCTTATTCAGTTACACAGGTATAGTTTTGTATAACAGACTGTCTTCCAACACTGCATATCATTGTCTAATACCGTATTCTGCTTAAACCATATAACAAGTTACCCTGTGATTCCTAAGTGTATGGAACTGGAAAATGTAATTTTCTGCACAACAATTGAAGAAAATGAAATCGAAAGTTGTAGTCTGGTTAGTTTCATACATTGCAAATTATGGCAGTTGAAACAGGAGCAGCACACAAGTAGTAAAAAACATTGTGAATATGAACTTTATATATGAAGTTTAAACATGAACATTGCTGTATTGTACAAATACAGCTTTCATCCATTCACAACATTTTCAATCAGTTTAGCAACTACGGTGCATTTGGTCTAGTTTTGTGACATTCGTTTAAATACTGCTGAATAAAGACCCATTCATTAGTGCTAGGGGGGTTTAGCTCAGGAGTTAGAGTGTTCGGCTGGTTCGATCTCCGACTCCTCCTAGCTGAGCGCCTGGTGTCCTTGAGCAAGACACCTCACCCCAATCGCTCCTGACGAGCTGGCTGTCGCCCTGCGTGGTTGACTCCGCCGTCAGTGTGTGAATGTGTGAATGAATGGGTGAATGACAGTCATTCCTGTAAAGCGCTTTGGAGAAAAGCGCTATATAAATGAGGCCATTTACTAGGAAGCAGTAGTTTAATTCATCATCATCTGTTGTTCATTCACAAAAAGCTGAAGCTCATTTGCACACGTGTGTGCAATGGGAAGACGTTTGCTTTCATCATGAATAAATGCTAATTTAGGAGTTGGATGAAAACCAATGGCTGGGACTTTGCTGCTCCCTGTAGCAAATGCCAAGATGTGACCAGGGCTCAAAGCGTCCACGAATGCCTCCTCATCCTTGGTTAGAATCCTGTAGGGATTATCGGCGCCGATATTCAGCATTTTGACGCTAATCGGCATCGGCCTTTTTCTTTAATGCGACGGCCGATAAGAGATCAATTTAAAACTGGGTTATTTTGGCTCTGATGGAGCCGCGCCTCTCTGTCTGCAGCATTGTCCCACCCACAGCACCATTTGATTGGTTACACACAGAGCCATGGCATGGGTAACAGCCAATCAGCAGTGAAAGCTGTGCATGCTCAGTGCTGCTCACACACGCGGCGGCGAGGAGAAAAAGTTTCGCCGAGCGGAGAAGCTGCGGAGGGCAGATATACGTTTCGAAGATAAGTTAACGCAGCAGACTCTCCTGAAATTGTAATAAACATCCCAGTCCTTTACAACTCACAACTACTAGTAACGTTACCATGAGCCCAAAACACAAACATAAGCGGCAGCTCTGCTCACTCGCAGTCCCTCCAGAGGTGTCTGTTAACTGAGACCCATTGTAGCGTAGACGCTACAAAATATCATGTTGTCTTTAGAGCGTCATAACTCCGTAATGGTTTGCGCTAGAAACATGCGTTTTTTCTTCCTCTTAAACTAGAGAAACGGGGCTAAATAACGGTACCCTGCTTGCCCATGTGAGCGATTTATTTCTGACAACAAAACGAATGCGTAAAGTTGTAAAATATGTGACTAGATGTCTCCTCGTCTCTGTGGCGCATTTCTCCGTTTGTTTATGTATATCGTCGATCACTTCTCATCCGCCATCTTGCTAGTGACGTATAGAGTTACGTTTATGTCTCGGACACTCCTATTGGCTCCCGTAGCGGCTTTTACAGCCAATCAGAAAGCCTGATTTACGCTTGGCCGTGAGTTGTTGTGTTTGCCCAAACGGGAGACACGGAGGAGTTCAGAGCAGAGAAAAGAACGGTCAAAAAGTTACTGTAGTGATAGAGAAAGTTAAATACATAAATGGCACAGAAGAAGTACACTATATACACACATATTTAGGGCAGGGAGAGGAAAGGACCATTGCTGGCAAAACAAAACGCCCATGGACACTACTCAAAAGAATATCCATATTTCATAGACAGAAGCAGCTTATTATTATTATATTATTATTAATATTATTATATTATACATGTTGCAATTCTGAAAAGCTGTTTAATAAACATATGCTTAAAGGCATTTAAAAGAAGTTAAGTGTTGGTGTTTGTATTATTCAAAATTTTGACACCAGTATTTTCACTTTTACTGCAAATGAATATCGGCTCCGAATATCGGTTATCGGCCTCCTTGACTACTAATAATCGGTATCGGTATCGGCCCTGAAAAAACCGTATCGGTCTATCTCTAGAATCCTGTCTCCAAATGTCTCTCTCAGCTCTTTATCTAAAAGCAAAGGAAAACAGTGTTGACTTGGAGGCTGGAAATTACTCAAGTTTAAGGAAAACTGAGTTAACAACTAATTGATTGACTGATTGATTAATGTATTGGTAATCTGGTGACAAAACTATATTCATTGCCAAGAATTGGTAAGGCGGTATGTATAGGTATTAGTAATCATGTCTGTCAGTTATAAGCAATCATACAACTGTATTGTGTTTGAGATAAATAAACAAGACAAGTGCAACTTCATGAGTTTAAAATAAAATGAATCTGCCAGTGTCTCTTTGTGAGTGTCTCTTGAAATTGAATTATGTTACCTTTTTTGCGGGGGGCGGGCATGAAAACGAAAAAGAAATGTCCTCTTTGTTTTCATTTTAGTTGTGTCACAGAATGAGCAGTCTTGATAAGAAAATGAAAATGCAGTTTGGATTATTTATTACTAATTTTATTTATGAGTCAAATAACGCAGCTATGACCTTGAAATGCAAAAGCCTTTCTGCTAATTCATTTTAATTTTCAAATTTGACATTTCAAATTGAATTTTGGTACCTATTTGCTGGGGCATCCTTTGAAAATGAAATCTTAAATGTCCTTTTCTTTTTCAGTTTAATTAAGTTACACAATGAGCAGTCTTGAAGAAGAAAATGAAAATGCAGTTTGGATTATTTATTACTCATTTTATTTATGAGTCAAAAAATGCAGCTATATTCTGAAAATGAAAAAGCATTACTGTTAATCCATTTTAATTTGAATTATGGAACAGATTCGCTTCCATCACGCAATGGCAACCAACGGCCACGCAGTTGCTTGGAGACCGTTTTGTAAAGACTGACCGACCGACCGAAACTCTTTATAGGTGCAGTATAATATCCAAAACTACTAATAAAGGTAAGTAATTATTAACTTCTCGTTACGCCAGGGCCCTCATGTGGGCCGTTTTGCAGTAGTTTTGTATTCATTCCGTTTACTCGCATATTATTTTTATGTGTCTGAGTCATATTACACATCATTTGAAAGCTACGAGTCTCGCGAATCGAACAAAGTAAGCCGGCTCATTTATGCTCTACGCTACACGCATACGGATACGGACGGAGCCTTCTGTCCGTTCTCTGCGTACATTGCGTCCGTATTTCTGTCCGTATCTGGCAAGCTTGCGGATGCGTACTGATACGGACCAAACGTTGCAGTTCCAACGGAAATCGTGGGGGCAGTGTCGGGCATTGTACACAGAAAGTGCCGTGAATAGCATACACAAATTAAAAAACGTTTTAAAAATGACTGATCCCTGACGCGAGGAATCCAATGGTGACCGCTAGTTGCTCAGCAGCTGTCACTGGTGGACTGTGCGAGTTCCCATGCTTAATGTGAGCAGCCAACTGGCGAAGTGAGTTGTCGAAAGCCCCGACAGACATCCTGATATACTGGAAATGACGTTCGTCGTCAATTTCTCTCATTGGTAAAACCAATGACTGGAATTCTCCGTCCACACTCTACAACCGTCTACAACGCTGCCTGCGATTTTGCCTCCTTCTCAATAGATGCAGGATCATTATCTCCTCCATTGTCCAGTCGCCATGTTTGTTGTTGTGATAAACTTATTTTTTAAAAACTTTATTGGAGTAACGTTTTAATGTGAACGTCGCCCTCTAGAGGATGTTTTGCTCAACGTCCATTCCAACGTAGAGGACGCATGAAAGCATGAGGGCAGCGACGTTTAGAACGTTGATAACGCACGTCTCTATTTACGCACGAAATGGAAGCATAAATGAGCCTTAAAACACATCAAAAGCAAACACAGCATGTGTGCAAGGAGTGCACAGAAACAAGACCAGCGTTCCCTACCTTTCGAGCTGTCTCGAACTCCAAAATCAACATGTAGCATGCTAATCCTTATATCCAGAGAACGGTAACAGTCCAACGAATAAAAGTAGCCACTTCGTTTAGTCCCACGAGCACGCTAACTCCGGTAATCATCCATAACACGCCATGTGTTGACGTTGTGAGTTTCTAAACAAAAAATTAGAGATGGGACGTTTGACACCGAGACTCCGAAGCCTGCTTCACTCTATCGAAGCAGGCTGGTTCGAAACGCTGTGTCGAGGCTTGTATCGAATCTCCGCGATCACGTGACCGATGACGTTTGACGCTTCATACGTCACAACGAACCACCGGTTGTCTTAAAAAAGTATTTTTCCATTTGTTGTTGTATTTGCCGTTTCTGTGCGTATCAACCTTATTTTTCTTTCTCTACTTTTACAGATGACCAAACCCAAAAACCAGGGGGAGTGCCCCATTTGTGGGAAGGTGCTCCTCCTGATAGCCAAACACATCAGGGTGAGCCACGGGGTTCAGAACCCCAATGAGCGGCTCATCCTGAACCACTTGGCCACCGGGAGGATCGTGGTGCCAGCGGGGCCCTGCCCACTCCCCCTATGTTCTCCGCATATTTTACATGTGGAGAAACATCTGAAGACCCACGCCGACCTCACAGCTAGTCAGCAGGAGAGGGAAGTCCGGGCCCTGAAGAGGGCAGCTGCCCTCAAGCTGCTGGCGACCTTGAGGGCCACCAACCCCACTCCCCCCATGGTGTCCTGTCTGGACACCGTGGACGAGGAGGTGGACCCGGAGGAGGGGATTTCTGGCCTCTGCCAAAAGGCCACATGTCAGACCGCCAGAAGCAGGAAGAGGGAGCTGGAGGTGGAAGTGGCCGACTTGAGGAAGCTAAATGCTGACCTCTGCGTGAGTGAATGAAAAATACATAGCAATTATACATTCTATTCATGTTTGATTTATTAGAATAACTCAATCATTACATTGTCAATAATTTGTTGTCCTGTTTTCTTTTGCTGTTTGTTTTTCCCTCTTCAGAGGCAGCTGAGGGAGCTGAGGGGGCAAAGGAGGAAGGCCAAGCCCCTGGCCCAGCCCCTTCCAGCCTCCTCCACTGAGGAGGAAGACGAAGAGGAGTCGGAGCTGGAGGAAGAGGAGTGGGAGGAGGAGGAGGAAGAGCAGGAGCCCCTGCAGCCCCCACAGTCCCCGCAGCCCCTGCAGTCCCTGCAGTCCTGGAAGCCCCTGCAGCAAAGGAGGAAGGCCAAGCCCCTTCCAGCCTCCTCCACTGAGGAGGAAGACGAAGAGGAGCTGGAGCTGGAGGAAGAGGAGTGGGAGGAGGAAGAGCAGGAGCCCCTGCCGCCCCTGCAGTCCCCGCAGCCCCAGCACTCCCAGCAGCCCCCGCAGCCCCAGCACTCCCAGCAGCCCCTGCAGCCCTCGCAGCCCCAGCAGCAAAGGAGGAAGGCAAAGCCCCTTCCAGCCTCCTCCACTGAGGAGGAAGACGAAGAGGAGCCGGAGCTGGAGGAAGAGGAGTGGGAGGAGGAGGAGGAAGAGCAGGAGCCCCTGCAGCCCCCACAGTCCCCGCAGCCCCTGCAGTCCCTGCAGTCCTGGAAGCCCCTGCAGCAAAGGAGGAAGGCCAAGCCCCTTCCAGCCTCCTCCACTGAGGAGGAAGACGAAGAGGAGCTGGAGCTGGAGGAAGAGGAGTGGGAGGAGGAAGAGCAGGAGCCCCTGCCGCCCCTGCAGTCCCCGCAGCCCCAGCACTCCCAGCAGCCCCCGCAGCCCCAGCACTCCCAGCAGCCCCTGCAGCCCTCGCAGCCCCAGCAGCAAAGGAGGAAGGCAAAGCCCCTTCCAGCCTCCTCCACTGAGGAGGAAGACGAAGAGGAGCCGGAGCTGGAGGAAGAGGAGTGGGAGGAGGAGGAGGAAGAGCAGGAGCCCCTGCAGCCCCCACAGTCCCCGCAGCCCCAGCACTCCCGGCAGCCTCTGCAGCCCCCGCAGCCCCTGCAGACCCTGCAGTCCTGGAAGCCCCTGCAGCAAAGGAGGAAGGCCAAGCCCCTTCCAGCCTCCTCCACTGAGGAGGAAGACGAAGAGGAGCTGGAGCTGGAGGAAGAGGAGTGGGAGGAGGAAGAGCAGGAGCCCCTGCCGCCCCTGCAGCCCCCGCAGCCCCAGTACTCCCAGCAGCCCCTGCAGCCCCCCCAGTCCCCGCAGCCCCAGCAGCCCCTGCAGCCCCCGCAGCCCCAGTACTCCCAGCAGCCCCTGCAGCCCCAGTACTCCCAGCAGCCCCTGCAGCCCCCGCAGCCCCAGCAGCAAAGGAGGAAGGCCAAGCCCCTTCCAGCCTCCTCCACTGAGGAGGAAGACGAAGAGGAGCCGGAGCTGGAGGAAGTGCCAGAGGTGGTTTTGCTGCAGGAGGTGGAGGAGCAGCAGGAGGAGGAAAAGGAGGAGGACGATGAGGAGGAGGAGGAGGAGGAAGTGCCAGAGGTGGTTTTGCTGCAGGAGGAGGAGGAAGAGCAGGAGGAGGAGGAGCAGCAGGAGGAGGAAAAGGAGGAGGACGATGAGGAGGAGGAGGAGGAGGAGGAGGAGAAGGAGGAGGAGGAGCAGCAGCAGAGGAAGAGAAAGGCTGGGGACATGGAACCTCCTTCCTCTGCCCCTCAGGTGAGAAGATGATAAAAGATGGGTGATAAGATGGGGAGGTTTAGCTCACGAGGTAGAGCGGGTTGGCTGGTAACCGCAAGATCACCGGTTCGATCCCCGGCTCCTCCTAGCTGAGTGCCTGGTGTCCCTGAGCAAGACACCTCACCCCAATTGATCCTGACTAGCGTGGTTGACTCCGCCGTCGGTGTGTGAATGTGTCTGAATCCGACGGAGGTCAGAGCTGGAGCCTGTACTACGAAGCAAGTTCAACATACCCAGGGTATCTTTCAGAGATCCAGCTTAAGTAACCCTAACAAAGGCAATCGGAGATAAGCGGTCACACGAAGCTGGTTATCAACTCGTTAAGTCAACCCAGGGTTTACCTGTCCAGCTATGAGCGCGTGCACATGAAAGAGGCGGCGTTTGCAGCATTTGACCAATCACATACATGGATCAGTCTACGGCAGCGGAGCGGCGTATTTCACGTACTAGGAGCGAACCATAATCTTACAGAAATAATAGAAAAATACTGTTTTGAGTTAGGAATAAAAGCCTTCCTGTTAAAGGAAATTATAATTGAAGAGGGTTGTGCATCTTTGAAACATGTGAAGTGAGAAGAAATGTTAAATACAGATGTGATTATTATTATTATTATTTTCATTTCTTTTTTGCATTGCTGATATTCTTGGTTATCCTCTCTTAATGGATTGTATAGGATAGGCAAAAAATAAGCCTTGGCTTCAGCCTATTCCTTTTTCGGTTGTTGATTTTTGACATTTTTATTATGTGAAATAATTATTTTTCTTTCTTTTTTTAACCGAAATAAACTATTCATTCATTCATTCATTCATTCATTCATATTTCTCGGTTGAAGTATGACTTTAAGCATGTATGACTTTAAGCAGCCTGGTTTATAAAACTATATCTGCTTTGTTCCAGTCATGAAATAAAAACAGGTCAGCAGCATACTGTGTTCAGTGTAGCAGGAATGAGGTCGGCTTTCGGTTTTACAGGCTCAAATCTTCAACTCAATTACAATATACAAGTGTCCCCCACATAGCGGCATTAATGACTTACCTGTAGAGATACTAATTTACAAATCTTGAAATTGGATTTTAAAATTGAAGAACAGCTGCATGTTTGGACACAATCACTTATCAAAAATCTTAAACAAATTGTGGAAAACCCAATAGTGTTTGACAATTACCTTTTCTTTTCTTTCTATTTTTATTACTTATTTCTAAAATATCCATGCCTGGGAACTCCATACCCATGCCTAGGGTATGGCTAACATTCAATAAAGGCTGTGGTGATAGCTATCTATGCCTATGGTGAAGTTCAAATTCGGCAACTAAAGTCATGTGTCTACAAACCACTTCCTGGTCATTTTAGGTCCGGGACTGAGCTTTCTGAAGACCTGCAAAGATGAGGCAATAAGTCTATATGACAAAGCATGCCATGGGGATCGCGGATCTGGGTGGTGGCCAGGGGTGGCCGGCGCCACCCTACACTGAATCCTGGCCCCATGCCCTGGTCCTCTTTGCATTTTTGAGACTTTTTTTTTCTTGCCCAGAATACGTTTCTTTTTAGAGGTGGAACTTTTCTCTACTGCCGCAAGACACCTGGAACGTATCTAACCGACGCACATCAACACTGTGATGTATTTGCAATTGTGTCATTTATGCTGTGATAAATGCACTGCACATTGACTTTTACCATGTTAGAGCAGAAGGCCGAGTTAGTGGGTTTTTTGAAGCGGAACTCAAAAGCTGAGACCAACCTGCTCTTGTTCTTAGAATCTGAGTTCAATATATACAAGCAAGGCCTTCAGAAATGAGACTGACAAAATGAGTCAGAAATGATTGTTTGATTGATTGATTGAATTAATCAGATTTGAATTTTAAAAATAAAATACAAAACTGTCTCTGAGTCTCTTATGATGTTTTGATGGGGAAAAAAATTCACTCATAGGTCACTGCAAGAAATTTATCAAGTAAAAGTATATTTGATAATAACGCCACTGAATTATTATTCTGGTGTAGAGTTATAGCGCGTACATGCCTTTAATTTTTAGATCTAAGTGCCACCCTATAGCTTCTACAGCTCTGCCGATCCCAGCTAACGTTGGGCCAAGGCGGTGGCCTAGCGGTTAGAGAAGATGCTTAAGCATAAGTGCGTATTGCCCATGCGTAATGCGTAATTGCCCATGCTACGCGACTATAGGAGTAGACTACAAGACTACAGTTTGCCATCTCATTAGAAGAAAAATCCAAATTCTTTGACATAAACAACTTTTTTTTTTTTACAGTAACGCAAATAGTTACTTTCCCTGGTAACTAGTTACTTTTATTATAAAGTAATTCAGTTACTAACTCAGTTACTTTTTGGAACAAGTAGTGAGTAACTATAACTAATTACTTTTTTAAAGTAACGTTCCCAACACTGATCATCAGCATAACAATGGAAGTTTATAGAGTGTCCTTTTAATAATGTTGCCTAAAGGAAGCATATATAAGTTGAAAAGAATTGGTCCGAGCACAGAACCTTGAGGAACACCGTATTTAACTTCAGTGCGCCTGGAGGATTTTTCGTTGACATGCACAAACTGAGATCGATTGGATAAATAGGACTTAAACCAGCTTAATGCGGTTCCTTTGATGCCAATTAATTTTTCCAGTCCACATATTAGAATCTCATGGTTAATGGTGTCAAATGCAGCACTAAGATCTAGCAGAACAAGTACAGAAACCAGTCCTTTGTCAGAAGCAATAAGAAGGTCATTTGTAATGTTCACCAGACTTGTCTCTGTACTATGATGTACTCTAAATCCTGAATGGAAGTCCTCAAGTAGACTGTTATTGTTGAGAAAGTCACACAGCTGATTGGCGACTACTTTCTCAAGGATCTTAGAGAGAAAAGGAAGATTTGATATTGGTCTGGAGTTTGATAAAACCCCTGGATCTAGAGTAGGCTTCTTAAGAAGTGGTTTAATTACAGCTACTTTAAATGACTGTGGCACATAGCCTGTTAATAAAGACACATTGATCATATCTAATAGCGACGCGCTAACTAAGGGAAGACTCCTTTCAGTAGCCTGGTTGGTATCGGGTCTAGGAGACAGGTTGAAGGTTTAGAAGAAGAGATCATTGACGTTAGTTGGTTTAGGTTGATTGGAGAAAAGCAGTCTAAATATATATCAGGTCTTAATGCTAGTTGTGTAGGGGCCACAGCCCCACGATTCTCGGATATGACCTCTCAATGAACTGAAGATCACTGGACCACTTGGAGGAAATGTGAGGCCGCTTTATGGCTCGGTTAGAGGATTTACGAACCCTTAAATCAGAGCATCTACAAGTTCTCCACGCACCCCCGAACGAGGAGGACCAGACCTTCAGAGTCACCAGACTTTGAGGCACCTAAACGCAGCTGGAAACTGATCAACACCTTTGTTTGACAGAGAGCCTGATTGAAGTATAAAGGATAACATCTTATCTCTTCCTCACCATTTCCTCCTAAGTCATGTTGAAGACCCCTTCCTCCCCTCTGGGAGTCATAAACTAATGACCTGGGCCCTCATTTATAAAGCTTGCGTACGCACAAAACGGGGCTGGAAACGTGCGTACGCCACTTTCCACGCAAATGTTGTGATTTATAAAAACCAAACTTGACGGGAAAGTGTGCGTACCCGTAAGCAAACTCTGAGGCATGCGTACCGGTACGCACATTCTGGAGACTGGAAGGGAATCAGCAGTAAACGTGAGAAGAACTATATATTTTTGATGACTCGCACACATTTAATTACACTCCATATCATACGTTAGATCTGCGTTATCATGATGAACTCCAGCAGTGTTTTTGACGCTTTTAATGAGTGATAGTGTTTTTCATATTAACACCTTCTTTTAAAATCTGACTTGTACCTTAAATCAAAATAATTTTGAAATATTGAATCAGCGCTGTCACCGCAGGAGGAGGAGACGGCCCAAATGCATGTAATACAATAAATACCTTCCATTAGATCCCTGTAGAACACAGCGGGAATAACTAAATATTCTCCTTATTTATCAACGCACATACATACAGCCATTAAGCCATCGTATACTTGTTACACTTTATCCTCGTTTTTAAACCACCAGAGCGCAGAGGAAATGCGCTATAATGAGTGGAGCGCTCGTGCGCGCTCAGTCGTGGAGCGTGGAGAGCGCAACTTTACCAAACTTCAGGAGGCAGAATCTACCACCCGGCAAAGGTGGTAGAGACCCCAGCATGATGAGCCACGGCCCCCTGCCCGACTGGAGGTGTTTCCTCAGGGCGCAAGAATCCGTGAGGATGTCATGCGTTTGTAATATAAGGAAGACAACAATCAATGTTCATTGCAAACGTATTATTTTATTAATCACAGTGCGCGTTTGCCGTAGCTCATCTGCAACGTTGTTGATGGCGGTGATTGTGTCTCGCTGAAGTTGCAGGACGGCATGAGTGAGCACCCGACCGCTTGATGTGCCATGCGTCCGGGGTGCGCTGCTGCTTTGCGCAGGACCCGGACGCTGTGCCGAGGGCCCGTCACCGTCACCCTCCTCACATCACCCTCCTCACATCACCCTCCTCACCGTCACCCTCCTCTACGCCACACGCTGCAGACTCTGGAAGGACAGAAACAATTTAACGTTTTGTTTTATAAACAATACAAGTTTAAAATCTGTTCACCCTTATCCCTCTGCTCTCAGTCGCGTCTGTGTCTCCCTCCTTTACGGACACAATCCCCCTCAAAGTCACATCAAAATCAAACCTCCTCAAATACTCTATACTCTATATAATATAGCAATACATTAAATCCATGTTAGGAGCGGAAAGATGTCATTTACCTTCAGATCACCGTCCGCTCCGTTCCACTGACGCCGTTGACTGCAGCAGCAATGTGTTGCCACTCGCACTGCGTCTTTTTATTCGTGATCCCGCTGCTGTGGCCACTAAATTAAATTATTGTCCGGGCCTCCACCTCCCCAACAAGTGTCTCTTTCTCCGTTTCTGAAAAGTTACGTTTCTTCGCTTTTTCCTGACCTGTCGCCGTACGCACACTTGTAGGTGATCCTGTGATTTATAAAGGGAACATCGCGTACAGCTTGCGTGCGCACAGTTTTATAAATCAGATTTTTTTTTGGCGCACGCAAACTTTGGCTTTTTGGCGTACGTACACTTTTAGTAAGGATCCTACGCACAGTTTTATAAATGAGGGCCCTGGTCTGCTGGCATGCAGAGAGAGGTCACATGAACTCTGCAGGAAATCATGTTCACATTTTGACCAATCCAAGAAAAGGATGAGATACGTGTTCAACGTTAGTTTAAAACCATCCATAATAATCATTGAGGAATTATAAGCATACTGGCGAACTTCCCGTCGTTCTACGCCGAAGGACAGA
>NW_028155398.1:0-15000 GCF_963514095.1 Eutrigla gurnardus | reverse complement strand
GTACGCAATCAAACCTTACTAGTAAACTACTGTGCTGCACTAGTTACACTACTAGGCCCTACTTGTAGGCATGTGCCACGCACTAGTAGCCTCCTGGACCCTACTAGTAGCACCAAAATGCCCACTAGTAGCACTAGTAAGGCATTTTTGACCTCACTAGTACTACTAGTAAGTACAAAGATGTCCACTAGTAGCCTCCTGGACCCTACTAGTAGCACCAAAATGCCCACTAGTAGCACTAGTAAGGTATATTTTACCTTACTACTTCTGCTAACAGCGAGAATGCCCACTAGTAGTATTAGTGAGAGCCAAAATGTCCACTAGTAGGACTAGTAAGATGTTTTTGACCTTACTAGTACTACTAGTGAGGATCAAAATGTCTACTAGTAATACTAGTACGTGTCTTTTGACCCACTAGTACAACTAGTAAGGTCCAATGTGCCTACTAGTACCACTAGTAAGGTGTTTTTTACCTCACTAGTACTACTAGTAGGGCCCAAATTGTCTACTAGTACTACTAGTAAGAGCCACAGCAACCACTAGTAGCACTAGTTGGGATATTTTGGACCATACTAGTACTACTAGTAAGGGAGAAATGCTCACTAGTTGAATTAGTAGAAGCCAAAATGCTTACTAGTAACACAAGTTTCACAAAATGTTAATTGGGAGGTGGGAAAGAAGCATGCATTGAGGCTTCCTATTGGCTCTCTAATTCAAAATAAATAGTGCCGACCAATCAAGATTCAGGATTTTGTCATTATCCCACCTGCTTCATTTGCATTTTGCACACTAGTACTACATGTCGGCCTGACGAAATGCAACTAGTGACACTAGTGGATTCATGGCGCAGCTTACATGTTAACTAGTATGTACCAAAATGTCCACTAGTAGTACTAGTACGGCATTTGTGACGTTACTAGTACAACTAGTGTGGGCCAGAATGTCTACTAGTACTACTAGTAACAGGCAAAATGTCTACTAGTAGCACTAGTAAGATATTCATGACCTTACTAGTACTACTAGTAGAGGGCAACATGTCTACTAGTAGTACTAGTAACAGCCAGAATGTCTACTAGTAGCACTAGTATGGGCCAAAATGTGTACTAGTAGCAATAGTAAGTGGCAAAATATCCACTAGTAGCACTAGTGGGGGACTTTTGCACCTTACTAGTAGTATTAGTAACATCAAAAATGCTCACTAGTGTTACTAGTGACGGATATTTTTTTCTTACTAGTGTAACTAGTAGAAGAAAGTGTGTCTTACTAGTGAGCCTCTGGACCTAACATGTAAGAAGTTTGGCTGTACTAGTATGACACAATACACTACTAGTGCGGAACTAGCGCGCTACTAGTATGCAATTGCACACTACTAGTAGGCAAAACTGTGCACCATTTGACATCTGCACGCTACTAGTACTACTAGTGAGGCAGTAGATGTTAACTAGTAGAATTTTATAGTGTCACTAGTAGTACTAGTAGCGCACAGTTGTCAACTAGTGCACAGTTTTGCTTCACTAGTGAGATGTAGTTGTCCTACTTGTATGCTAAAGTTACAGTGCGCAGAAATGTCTTACATGTTACAGAAATGTCTTACTAGTTGCATGAAGTTGCGCACTAGTAGTGTGCAATTGCATACTAGTAGCGCGCTAGTTCCGCACTAGTAGTGTATTGTGTCATACTAGTACAGCCAAACTTCTTACATGTTAGGTCCAGAGGCTCACTAGTAAGACAAAATTTCTTCTACTTGTTACACTAGTAAGAAGAAAATATCTGTCACTAGTAACAAGTGGGCATTTTTGATGTTACTAGTACTACTATTAAGGGGCAAAAGTCCCCCACTAGTGCTACTAGTGGATATTTTGCCACTTACTAGTGCTACTAGTAGACATTTTGGCTGTTACGAGTAGTACTAGTAGGTATGTTGCCCTCTACTAGTGTTACTAGTAAGATCATGAATGTCTCACTAGTGCTACTAGTAGACATTTTGCCTGTTACTAGTAGTACTAGTAGACATTCTGGTCCACACTAGTAGTACTAGTAAGGTCACAAATGCAGCACTTGTACTACTAGTGGACAGTTTGGTACATACAAGTAGTACTACTAACATCATAATAGTCTCACTAGTGTTACTAGTGGATATTCTAGCCATTACTTGTGTACATGTAAGTTGCAAGATGCAGCCACTAGTAGTACTAGTGGACTGCATGCAAATGAAGAAGGTGGGACATGGATTTTGATTGGCCAATGTTCAAACTGTGTGCTTGAGGACTTAAAGGGGCAGCTCTGAATACCAGAGTGTTTAGCAGCAGTCATTTTGGAAGATATGCCAACTTGTTTTGTATTATTATGAAATGAAAATTAACTGAATGCATTTCTAATATTAAAAAGGTTATTTATTAGGTAATTTATTTATGTTTCTTTAGTATTTTTTGTTAATTCATGTTTATTATATATATTATATTACTTACAAATCAATATCAATTTTATCTCCATTTGTAGGAATTAAAATATTCTAAGATAATCTAGAAATAGATAGACAGAAAGATAGATACATTGATAGATAGATTTAGTGGCTAAGATATGCCCAGAATTTTTGTAATAGTTTTTGTCATCACTTTGGTCCCACTTGTACTACTAGGGGCACTAGTGCTACTAGTAGTACTAGTGGACCTTTGATATCCGATATCAAGGACATCAGATATCCTTGATATCCTTGATATCAGATATCGGATATCAGTGATATCAAGGATATCAGTGATATCAGTGATATCAAGGATATCCTTGATATCCTTGATATCAAGAATGGTGCATGGTGCATTCATGTGCACCTCTTAAACTCAGAAATCCATATCGAAGTTGCTTTCTGTTCTCATTTTCATTTGTTGAAATAGATACATCTGCCATTACTTTGTTGTTGTTTTACTACATTCTTTTTAATGATCAAAACAAAATGATAAAACAAAATTATTGAAGCAAAACCAATTGCCCATTCAGAATTCATTTCTGCATAGTCAGATTTAAAAAATTAATTAAAAAAACATATCAAATTGTTTTCTGCAAACTCCACTGGATTCTTGTTCTACATGTCCCCAGCTACCTCTGTGGAGATTTTCAAGTTATTTTACTGTATCATTTTCTAATAATCTGATGCTGAAATCATACCCTAAACACAATGTATGGCTACAGAGGCAGATTTTCAAAATTCATTAACAACACGAATCAAATTGTTTTCTGCAAACTCCGCTGGATTCATTTTCTACATGTCCCCAGCTACCTCTGTTGAGATTTTCAAATGATACAGTAAAATAACTTGAAAATCTCCACAGAGGTATTTAGGGACATGTAAAACAAGAATCCGGTGGAGTTTGCAGAAAAAAATTTGATGTTTTTTTTTAAAGTACTTTATTTATAGATTTTCAATTCACAAAACAAAGAACGACAAAGATACAAAAAAACAAACAAAACAAAAACAAAACAAACAAACAAAAAAAGTAGAGGTAGGTACACAAAATATAGTTAACAGTTCCTGTTAGAGGTGTAACGATTCATTCGATTAATCGATGAATCGATTGTCAGTCCTATAGATTCTACTAAATTGATCTGCTACAATAAATAAATAGAATTAATCGTTTTGGCTTCACCAATAATCGATATAAATGCATTTAATCGGATTAATCGTGATTCTTACTTATGATTAATGTATTAATACGTGTAAGACACTCTCTCCCCTGCCAGCATGTAGTCTATTGAATAATGTTAAAAATAACCGAGCATATTTTTATTACATTTTTGTAATCAGCATAAAATATTATGCAGGTTTACTTTTTTATAGAATAAATGTTATTTTTTCACCTTTCAGAAGAAGACAAATAGTCTCAATCGCATTATTGCATGTTTATTTGATGGATATAGAATTTTGGTTACAAGTTACTGAATCGAATCGTGGTTTACAGAATCGAATCGAATCGTTACAACAACAAACAAAAAATCGTCCTTGAATCGAATCGCCAACTATTGTATAGTTAATCGAATCGAATCGCTGTGAAGCCAAAGATTCACACCCCTAGTTTATCACTTTACAATGCTCAAAATGGGAATATCCTGTAACATTATACCACATATATCCTCATACCATACATCAATAGATCAAATTGGCAGTACATCGATATGTAAAGAATAACATCATGTGAGGGATACATTTTCAACAAATTCCATAAAGGGGGCCCAGGTTTTAATGTATCTGTCCCGTAAATTACTCCGATTATATCTCAACTTCTCTCATGGGATCTGACTGAAATTAAAATGTTTCCTGAATTGGAACCATATTTTAAGAGTGTTCTTGACAACTGGGCTCAAACCTTGAAGACTTACGCTGACAGGTAAGGGGCCCACTCAGGATAGATATGGGTGAGAGTGAAGAATTGGAATTAAGTTCCATAGAAGCCCATGTTGATATGTTTTTATGAATTTTTAAAATCTGACTATGCAGAAATATATGGGATTCTGAATGGCCGATTTGTCTTGCTTCAATAATTTTGTTTTATCATTTTGTTTTGATAATTACAAAGGAATGTAGTAAAACAACAACAAAGTAATGGCAGATGTATGTATTTCAACAAATGAAAATGAGAACAGAAAGTAACTTCGATATAGATTTTTGAGTTTACGAGGTGCACTTGAATACACCATGAAGCCGTTACGAGATGCACTTGAATGCACCATGAATTCGCTCACACGCCTTACCGTACGAAGCGATGGAAACGGGCACTCGATTTTGAAGCGTACATGCATTGGTGCATTGGTCTTGTGTCACGTGCATTGGTGCATCGGTGCATTGGTATGGTGTTACGACAGGAGGTGGACTTGAAGCTGCTAAATGGCGACATGAGCGAGACTTCACATGAATCTGCAACGGAAAGTAGTTTTACTCAAGTTATCAATCGTGTTTGGAATGCATTGGATGTTGCAAGAAGAGAACTGGCAATGCACAGGGAAGAAAACTTGCTGACTGATACAAGAAACGCATTTCGGAGGCGAAGAAGAGCTGGTCTATCAGGTAAGTTGAAATTGGCTAACTGTCTGTCTGGGATTCTGAAATTAGCATTGGCATGTAAAACAAAGTATACTGAGTTAATTTCATTTGCCTGTCACTTTTAACTCGCTCGGGGCTGTCAAAATGATCGTGTGTGGGTTTTTTTTATTTTTTTATTTCATGTCCAAGCAGAGTTGGGTCGTGCCAACGTGGGTCGGGGATGGGGATTTGGAATGGGGGGTATGTCCGGCCTTGAAAACCCGTGGGCCGGGTCGGGTCGGGTTTTAATTTTCAGACCCGTTGAGAACTGTATTCTAAAGTAACAGTACTTTTACTTGAGTAAGATTTTTGGCTACTCTACCCACCTCTGCCTGCCAAAAAGGGAGTCCGCCAAAAGCTGCTTTAATGTTACTCAAAAAGGACTAGGTTAGTGTTGGACACTTAACACGTATTATGTAACACACTTCGAATAGGATGCTTTTATTCCAGGTGTTATGGAATTTATTAATGTCACTCACCGTAAACAGACAAACAGATTACACTAAGTGACGCAATATAAAGATATCGAGTTGTAACTGTTGCGGTTTGGATCGGACTTCCGCTGGACTACAGCTGTCACTATGGCAACGGGCCAAACAAGCAATAGTCCCGCGAGTTGTTAATCAGGTGTGTCTATATAAGCAATAATAATAATAATAAAAAAATATGCCCAGTTAATAACAATGACTGCAACTAAATGGCCAGTTTTCTCCCTCTTAGTCAGACTGTAACAGTGAAGTAACAGTGAAATAAAAAATCATTTTTTTGGAGGAGGAGGAGCCAACGAACCATTTGCATTACAATATGTAATGTCTGCATGTCTTCTGTTTTTGTACAGGAACACAACAACCTGAAAATCGGACAACTTCAGTTTGGAGAGTAAAGCCCTTCCTGTTGCCAAATGCTGATCGAATTACCCTTCCACCCAGTGGAGAATGCTCTAAACTAAGCAGAAAAGGCTTAGGTAATGTACACACTGTATTTTTTTGAATGTGAGCATGCACTTGAGTTTTATGAACATTTGTCTATATCTGTATGCCACTGTGCAATGTGGAAAACAAGACAAATTAAAACTGCGAGCAGTGTCATGATGGGCCCTCGCTCATATGCGGTCGTGGAGTGCCTGCGGTCACAGGGCAGTGTCATGGACGCTGCCCTTGGCGCGGCCGCCTTTCCTGGCGCAAGTCGAGACACAAGCGATGGACACCGAAAGGCATCCGTCTCTCACGTGCGGTCATGGAGTGCCTGCATTCACACGCGTGGCAGCCGCCTACCTATGCAGCGACCACCTCCTCGTGGCGCAAGTTTAGACACAAGCGATTGACATTCAAAGCCATCTGTCTGTCACATACACACATGTTCATGCCTTCCTGACATCTCTCCTCCTCCCCCTAGTGTGACCTCTCCTCCTCCTCCCCCTGTGTCCTCCTTGCAAGCTGAAAGGAGAGGAATTAGTTATATAAAAATCAGGTGTGGCTTTAACTTGGAAAAAGTGACTAAATCAATGACATTTCCTGTCACCAGTAGGTGGCGCTCCGATCGTGAGTGAATATCAAAGTGCAGATGTGTTCAGAAGAAACACTGAAGTTATAATAGTTTGGATGTTTATGGCAGAGTTCAACTGACAGCTGTGTGAGATGCATGTGAAGTGTGCCATCTCTCCTCCTCCCTCTGTGTCCAGGCTGAAATGAGAGGAATTTAAAAAAAGGAATTAAAAGTGGCATGACTGTTCATCTGGTGTGAGGCAAAATGCAGCTGCATGTGAGATTCACAGTTCTCCATGTGTCACTGATAGATCTCTGACTCCATCTGGTGGTCGCTGTGCGCCTGTGTCTCTCCCCTCTATGCTCCCTGAGTGAAGATTGAGTGAAAACCTGGCTGAATTACACACTTGGCTGAAAACATTTTTTTTACCCACTTTATCATGACTTGAGGCAGTGGGTTCAAGAGGCTTTTTTGTACATCTCCACTTGGGCTATCTAGGAAAAAATATGTCATGCGTGTACGACCTACCTAGAGGGGGGGCTGTTGCTCAGAAAAAGGGCCTAAAATCAGTCACATTTCATGTTGCCATTAGGTGGCGCTCTACCTGTGAGTTAAAATTGCAGTACAGTTGTGTTCAGGACGTGACTCTTAACAAGCATGAATATTTTGGAGCAGATCGGAGAAGAAACTGTGAAGTTATAACAGCTTTAATGCCTATGGCGAACGTTGAAAATAGTAGCGCAGTCAAGGCGTCACCGTGGCCACGCCCTTAAATATTCTGGACATCTTTTGATAACCTTTTTTCCTTAAGGCCTTTCCAACAACATATCCAATTTTGATATTGATCGGATCAACGGTATAATCATTCTTTGATTTTGTACGACCCCTGTGAATGGCCAAAAACAGCCAAAAACGGCCAAAAATTGCACTTTTTGGAAATTTGTGGCAGCGCCAAACATTACCCAATTTGGATGAACCTTGACATGCATGTTCTTTGAAGCTATTGCAACATAGGTTTTTGAGTTTCGTAATTTTGGGGGCAAAGGTTATAGAGTTATGCTAATTTAATTTTGGTAGCCCCACCCTCTAATGTTCATTGGCCGATATCTTCTGATAAAATGCATATTTTGGAAACCTTTTTGGACCATATCCCAAGCTAGGTCTAAAGAGTATGCGTACCAAATTTCGTCAAATCGGACCAACGGTTTCCGAGAAATGCGCAACTTCCTCTTTTTCATAAAATCCAAGATGGCGGAAAATTTTGCCAGGCGGACTTTCGTACTCCCAGTGGCTTTTTTGTAGAGGAGACTTGTTTACACATGTGTGCAAAGTTTCATGTCAATCGGACTTACGGTGCGGCGGGGATGGCGAATCTCCCACTAGGTGGCGCTAGCGAGCAACTTTTTCGTGACCGACGCCAAATTCTCAAATTTTTCGCCAGGCCCTATAGACACTCCAATTTACGTTAGTTTTTTTTCATGCAAAAGCCCCCAAAACGCAGGTCGAACATGTGTAAGAATAATAAGAAACATTCGAATAACAATAGGGCTTCGCAGCCCGACGTTGTCGGCGCTCGGGCCCTAATTAAAACTGCAAGCAGTGATGAAGGGCCCTCACAGACGGCGTCGGAAAGCTTGATCGCGCGCACAGCACTCTTAAATATCAGGAGTATTACGGAGTGACACCTGATTCCCTTTTTCCACCTCAGTCAACTGTGAACTCACAGAGAGAGGAGGGGGAAAAGAAAGGAGTGTGGGCTGCCAAAGGAGGAGATTGAGGAGGGGTGCATGTCAATGAAAAGATTTTATAAAGTTGATCATGTTGAGTCAGATAAAAAAAATGGGGCTGCAGCCTGCATGGGACAACAGGGGGACATCAAAGGCTTAAACACATTTTAAAATCAACTGTTAGACTGATCTGAACGCCGTTACATGTTGTGAGCAGGATTCATCCTAAATTGGTCAAGACAACATGGTGTAATCCAAAAGTCTGTGTTTTTTTTAATGAGGTAACATGCATGTTGCACAAATATTGACATTGTATGATTAATACATTACCAGTACAGCAATGTATGTTGGTCATGGCCTTTAAGACACAATAAAGCTTTGAATCTCAGCCACTTGTCAGTAAAATTTAATAAATGATTAAGTCAGTATATTGATAACACCTTTTTTTCTTATTATTTTCCAGGGATCCCGAGTTATGATGTGCCAGGGAATGTCTCAGACAGATGTTACGTACAAATGTCTTGGACTCTTCCAGAATTTAATAATTACATCTGCCAGAGCTTTCCCATGATTAGCCTTAATGTCATTGGATTTTATCTAGCAAGAGCTAATAAGTCCAGGGTTCTGGCTAAAATTCAGGCAAACACAATGAATGAGCTGAGAGCAGCAGTTGGCAGAAGCCGGATGTATATTATTCCCCAGACCAGCATCACACTACCATTGGAGGTGAGTTTTTGTTGTTATTTTGGGACAACACTCCTTTTGAATATTACCACATGGATAACAGTTACAATTCAGGCAGTTTGTCCCTGAGTTAGCCCTCCCAGAAACATGTACTTCAGATGGATGTGAGACAGTTCCACAGTCTCCACCCGCTTCTTCATCGTCCACATCACTGATGGGCACACCCATTGCCTCATCGTCAGCCATCAGAGCTGCACCCTCACCCATTGCCCCCCCAGCCATTTTGTCAGGTCCATCCCAGTCAGGTGATTCATCAGCCTGCACAAATCTGCCCTCACCTGCTGTCCCCCAGTGCACACCTACACCCAACAGTCATGCAAGTCCCCAGTCCTCTCCTCTCACTGCTACTTCCATCTCTTCAGTGATGGACACTGATGTAATATCACCAGTGATAGACTTGAACCCGTCACTCGTAAGTTATAAAACAATACCGCATTTTAGTATGTACTTTTGATCATTCAGAGTGAAAACTAAAGAAAAATCTTAATGTGGAGTAATCTTAATTAAAAAGTCACTCTTTCAAGTTTAAAAGCTAAGCTCAGTAAAAGACAGCTGGATTTAAATGGTATCTCTTGTCAGTCAACAGGAGGCAAGTTTGGATTCTACACAGTGGCTGAATGCAGGCACCCCAGAGGTAAAGTTTAGCATGACATTAAGTTGTGTGTTTTTGTCATGTAGTATTGAGTATGTTTTGTTAATATTTGTATATTTACACATTATCATCTCATGCAACATTTGTACTTTTAAGGTCTTCTACAGAAGGTCACGTGTGGAACCACTTAACAGGTATTTTTGGGGTTTACAAACAGCAGGAATTTGTGACACCACTTTTTACACCCATGAACAGTCTCAATACCCAACTATTACATCGACTTTACACTGAATGTCAGAATACATCAGTAGATTAATCCCAGTACAGTACTAGTATGATGCAAAAAAATAGTTTGATTTCAAAATAGTTTGACATGTTATATTTAAAACTTAACGTAAAAAGGTTTTTTTTAGGGTTCCTGACAATGACTTTATCATTGATGATTCTGACGATGGGGAGGAGGACGACATGTTTGACGTTTCTTTAGAAAATGGGGTTCTTCCATTGGTAGGTTTTTATTTTTGCTTCATTGAAGAACACTGGGAGAATATTTTTGTCAAGAGTTGCTCGTGACTATGCATTTCGCATACTCTAAATGAAATTAATTGGATATTTAATGATGTTCTTTATACATGTTGTATCCTTTAGGAAGAAGTGGATCTTTGCACAATTCTTAGGACTTTTAAAGAGGAACACATTTCTGACGACCAGATATCCATCATTTGCATCAGGAGGAGAAAGCTTCTGGAGAGTGCCGTTAAGGCCATCTCCAGGGCCACGTTTTCCTGGACTGATTTGCCACAGATAGAATTTGTAGGAGAAGATGCAGATGAAATGGGGGGACCACAGCGAGAGTTTTTCAGGTCTGAATACCACAAGTAATTTATGAAATGTTTTATAACAACTGTGATTTTTTTTCTGGTGAACAGCAAAGTAATACAAATGGTCTTTTCTGTTGATTTGTTCTAGACTCTTGATGATAGAACTACAGACCTCTCTTGGCATCTTCGAGGGAACGACTGGCCATGTCTTTCTTACTTATGACCAAGCAGCATTAGAGCAGCGCAAATACTTCAAAGGTGGCAACCTTATTGCGTGGTCAATTGCACACGGAGGTCCATGTATCAGAGCCCTGGATCCCAGCCTCTTTCAGCTGATGTGCGGCCAGGAGCCACAACTGGAGCAGTTTGACTTGCATGTGCTGCCTGACCCAGATGTGCAAAGCAAAGTCAAACAAGTAAGTACTTAATAATCATGTTAATATTTCTTGGGATTTTGAACAAACAAACAATTTATTACTTCTGGTCAAAGTTGACAAAAGTATGAAATAGCATTTAATTTATAGTAAACCATAACAGGGCAAGCTACATTGTTCTCACTCAGATCTCTCTCTAAGATCCAGCAGTGCAAGACTGCAGAGGACCTGACTGCACTCCAGCAAGACTTGGGGGACTGGATTGCTGAGTGTGGCATCCCAGGCCTATTTAATGCTACAGTGGAAGACATGCCGAAAATCTATGCATATGTAGTGAAGCACTACATATTTCTCAGGCAAACACATGAAATAAGTTTTACAGTTGTAACTACTGTCAATATGAAAACATTACTTTCTATGCTAAGACATTATTAGAAAATGTAAATATGGAAAATATCAAACTTAATATGTATCTAGTAATTTACATTTTAGTGTAAAAATATTTGCATGATTTTGTATCTTCAAGGAATTTTGACATGCTAACATAAAATTTGGATTGTTTGTATTGGACAGAGATGTATACTTTTATTCTCCAAGGTAGCATCAACTTGATCATAAATAATAATGATAATGTTACAAATTACCAGGAAAAAAAGAGAAGCTTCTAGCTGAGGATCAGTTTGTCAAACTAGAGACAGATGTACTTGTCTGGGCTTTCTCTTCTCTTTCTTTCCTGCTCATGGCTGCTGCAATTGGCAAACTCTTGTGAATTTATAATTAAGAAACTGTCATTGCATAAAGTAAGAATAATTTGTGACATTATCATAATTTTTGATTCCAATTATTCAGTCTCTCCCCCCAAAAATATTAAATTTACAAAATACCTCCAAACTTCTGCACAGTAATGCACATGTTTGATCTGTGTCGGTCTATAGAACAGCCAAGATGATACACCAGTTCACAGATGGAATGAATGCATATGGGAAGCTGTGGGACCTGGTCATGGACAACTGGATTGCCTTCCTGCCTTTGTTCACCAACATGCAGGAACCTTTGTCAAAGGCAGCTTTCAAGGCCATCTTCAGTTACAACTACAGCAGAAGAGGATCCAACCATCGTGAGGCAGAGGAGGACACCATCTTCAGCTGGGAGATGGTTCTTAACATGATTGAAGGTACATTTCATTCCTTGTTGGAGCTTTAATTGTTAGAGCTGCAACAACATATTGACTAATCGTTTGATGATTGACAACATAGAAATGTTGATGTCATCTGTTAAATTTGCATGCTTCACATGTTAAAGTGTACAAGTTAGAGATTTGATTTTAGAAATGAATGCAAATGTTAACTTATATTTACTTCGTTGTTCGCAGACAAAGTGACAGAACTGAGATTTGAAGATCTTCTGATTTTTGTCACTGGAGCAGATGAAGTCCCTGCCCTCGGCTTTCCCAGGAAGCCCTGCATCGACTTCTATGAACAGGAAGCAGGCCAGCGTCGTTTGCCCTACGCATCTACCTGTGCAATGTGCCTTTACCTCCCGAGAGGTATCACAGAGGAGGACAAACTGCACGAGATGTTTTTCCAGGCCACAAGAGACTCATTGGGATTTGGAAAGGTTTAGTTCACAACATTAGGAATGCAACAATCATAGATAATGATGGTATGAATGAGGTTACCTACAAAATGTTGGGTAACTGATTGCCTTTGTTCAGTAGTTGCAGCCCTAGCTGCATCCATAGTCCGAAGGTTTGTGTGGTTGTATTATGTTATTAGAACAAAGTTTTGAATTTCTCTTGTACACACCATATACCTTTCCTTTAGGTCTGCTGCTCCATCCATCGCATTTTGCAGCAGCCGCTGCTGTTCAGAGGTCAGGTTATTGGGTGGTTGTGTCACACTCACTCTTCGTTCAAGGTCCTCATTGTTTGCTTCTAACTGGGTGAGCTGTATGCCATGTCTTGCCAAGGCAGCTTCCAGACTTACTTCACTGTATGGGTCATCTCCAAAGACATTGTTGAGAGCCGCTGACTCCTGCTCACTGTTAGACAGCATTCCCTCCATCCACATTTGTGTTGGTGTATGGTTGTTCGCAGATCTGATTCTGTGGTTGATCCAAGCACTTCTGAATAAATTGAGTCGTCTCTGGATCTCTGGTTTAAAAACTACTTGTAGTGCCATTTTATGAGTGTTGTCTTCTGGGTTCAATATTTGTTCATCTTCAAATGAATAGAACAGTTGGTAGAAGTAGTGCACAACCTGCTGGAAAACATCTCTCCAGAGACGTTCTATCCTTTGATTGTGTACTGAGCGGCCTGTAATGTGCCTTGCTTGTCCCTGCAGAAGGTTCATTAAAAGAGCAACCAGAGTGTTCTCCCCTCCATGGTCCGATCTGACTCTGGAGGGTAACCCGTACAGACAGGTGGCCCGAACAAAATAAGTCAGCACTGTCAAAGCTTTGTTGTCTGTGCTGCAGTTGATGTAGGTTATTAGTCTGGTGTTGCCATCAATACCAGCATGTGTCACAAAACCCCACCTGCAAAACATTACAGATAAAATGGAATAATGGATTACTCTATTTCATTTGCACCAATAGATTCATAACTACTCAAAATATTTGTGAAAAATATTGGCAGTAAAAATGTGGAAAATTAATGTGATGACAGACAAAGCTGGGTTAGCAAGTACAAAACCTGGACTTGAACACATACACAGTGAAATTGAGTCTGTACTACTCCAGTTGCTGTGTATGAATGTGTGTGTGAGAGGGGTGAATGTTGACTAGATTGTAAAGCGCTTTGAGTGGTCGCAAAGACTAGAAAGGCTCTATAAAACTCAGTCCATTTACCATTTACTACAGAAAAAATACAAGAGCTGACCCCTAATTACCGAATGAGACGCATATGGCCATCTATGTGCCATAAACTATTAGGAAATGGCACATGGTATGTTCTCCTAGCCACAGTCTGGCTCCATCTCTGGGCTGCAGCAGCTGGATCAATTCGGTTAAGGGTCTCTCGAACTCTTCTTCTTTGTACTACGATCCCCTCAGCATGCAGGTACGCCCTCATCATCTGAATGGAGTTGATAATTCAAGATAATTAAGATAAAGTAAATTTTGTATTTAAAAAATGGATAAAACCTATAGGGGAATATGTAGTATGCTTACTTCTGAGCCTGATCTTGGAAACTGGTTGTGGAGTCTCCTGACATGCTCCTCTAGGTTAGCATCACTAATGGGACTTTTTCTTGCTGAAATCTGGAAAGACTTCATTTTTTTATGCAGGTATGAGGAGGAACAGCCCAACATCATCGCCATGGCTCTGACTGTGAAGCCTTGAGTGAGAAGCAGCTCAAGTTGCTCTCTTGTAGTGTCAAGCGCAGGTCTCCCTCGTCTCCCTAAAACATGGAAATAAAATAACATGCCAACAACACACAACAAAAGTGTGTTTTTTCAATTAATTAATTTAGTCTTTATTTATTTTTGTATTATTATACAATTAATCTTCCTACAAACACACAAGTAGTCCTAAACCTGATCAGATTATGGGACCAAGGCATACAGTAGACTGGGTGGCTGGGGTTAAGACCTCCATAGATTTTCATGTTACAAGTCCGACCTGCTGTCATTTCCTAAATTGTGATCAACTCTGATCTTCTTAAATGAGAAAGAATACATAACATGCTGTTAAGTTTTATTAATGGAAATCTGGAAATGAAATCAAAAATTTAAACTATTAAGTGACAGAATCAGAATGTGTGTGCTTCCACTGGCTGCAGATGCGCTGCGTTCAGGCTCCGTCACAGCTGCAGCGCTCCAGAGCCTACGAAGCAGATACGCAGAGCTCCTATTTTTATTTATTTTTTTCAAAATAACATACACCGTGTTCATGGCGGATCATATTTTACTACACTACACCTTGAAAACGTCATAATGAGCGAAGGCAGGCCTGAATTCAACAGGTCGGAGGTTTTTGTGGCTCCCCTTTACCCTAACCCTATTAGAGTGCCTCTCAACACGAGATCACATGGGTGCTGCTGTCTCAGTTAACCAATGTTGATTAAATGTTGGCATTTCAATCTATCAACAATCTCAACCATCATTCAATGTTGATTCAATGTCATATTTTCAACATAGGATTTTTCAACCTTAACCATTTATCAACCTTTCTGACCATATTTCAACG
>NW_028155399.1:0-2000 GCF_963514095.1 Eutrigla gurnardus | reverse complement strand
TTTCATGCATTTAATTTCCCCAACTCACTGTAGCTTTGAATGTCCATAATAAACTATCATATTGATCGGGGGGCCACTGTAGATATAGGCCACGTGGTCACAACATATAGAAGGGGATTTTTGTGTTCAAAAATCACGCATTAGATGTGCTTAAATGCAACACAAATGAACATGTTTGTAGAAATTGAAGCACATGTGTTTGAGTGTCAGACATCTCAAATACTTCAACTGATTCACCACCCCTGGCAGCGTGCACACAGCGTGTATACAGCGTGCACACAGCGTTTATATAGCGTGTATACAGCGTGTCTACAAGTTGCCGACGTTGCTCTTGTGCAGCACCGTCGTCGGAACCTGCCTGTGAACGTCACCACTCCACTTGCAAACACGCATATTTCTGTCAAGTTGCACCGTACCTTCCCTCGTTGTCTCTTTCTTTCATGTTTATCCTAATGCTCACGACAGCCGATGTCCTTTTTTTCTGCTGCCGTGTGTTCCAGACCTGCTGGTCCTGATTCAAGCTGCCACCTCTGATTTCTGTTGCTTCTCTTCAGGTGAAAAGGGCCAGAGCTGAGTTTACATTTAGGATGGTCCTGAACCTGTTTACTCAGTCTTTTCTCTGTTTTACCCGGCTGCGTCGATGCTGATGCGCCTCAATCTTTTTGCCTGCATCAGAATTCATATGAGCTTACAAGAAACCACAGGAATTATTATGGATCCACATTGTGGGCAACATCTATGTCTTAATCATAGTTGGTTCACCAGAAATAAATGAGCAAATTCAGAAAATCAAAATAATATGAGCAAGCTTGTGAGCTGTTTTTGTTCCATTGTAAATAGCTGTAGAAAAAAATATGATAATGTCCATTTAAAGCCACAGTCTATTTCCCACTTCTCTTCCATTTTTAACTGAAAAAAACAAAGAATAAATCATCCAAATTATGGATTCTGCACCAACCAGTGTTTTGCTAATGTTTTTGTCAAATATTTACACATATTCATTCCTGCAATATCTGCACAGGTAGCTATGATTTCTGAAAGTTAACCATATCTTAACCAAACATTAAGGTGAGGGGAAGGTCATCATATTTTTTAACTGAACAGACAGTTTCACAGGAACTACTTAAGTGCGCTTTATCAGGAATCCGTGGTATCCTGCAGCCTATCAGAATGGGTTTTTAACCAGGCAGCAACCTCCGGTTCTGAAAAGTGAAGCCAAAACTGAGGTGCCTTAAAGATGCATTATCTCTACTGGCCATCAGGGGGCGACTCCTGGAAGTCGATGAGGAAATTACCCTAGTTCTCACTTGATGTATTGTCTCAGTAAACTCTATTTGATGGTAGAAACATTAACAGTGATGACTGCTGCTCCCCCACAGACTGGGACACCGTTGTAGCTGGTTGTGTTGGATATTACTGGTCTGTGAGGCTGAGTTTTGTATAACTCATCTGAGTCTTGTTTGATTAGCAGATAATGGTGATATGGGGGCCAATATCCCCACATTATTACATATAAGATATACACCGAAAATATAGGTTTTTCATGGCACTTACTTTTAATATGAGGGACACGGTGCAAGTACTTTGATTTGATTCAGGATGTGGATGCAATATCATGAATACTTAACAACTTACGATGAATACAAACTGTATAGCAATTATAAGGTTTAAAATTGCTTTGTTATATTGTGTCCGATTATAGTGAAATGTATTCATGGTAATATATTTAGATACTATGTATGAACATGATACAGAGTTAAGGTATCTTCTCTCTGGCAATCAATAAAGATGGAACATAGTAATATTTACAAAGACAGTGTTCTCCAGTAGGGTTACTCTATTAGATTGCATTGTGTGTTCTTTCAAAACATCATTCTTATTTAGTTAATTCAATAATATCACTAGTTGAATATTTACTATTTTGTCTGCATTTTTGGTAGAAGAATGCATGAATTTGTTATCTGGTGTTAAATATTTGCATTGTTAGATTTACATTTTCA
>NW_028155400.1:0-1000 GCF_963514095.1 Eutrigla gurnardus | reverse complement strand
CAGGTGTTCAAATCCCAAGATGGGCAATTATGTTGCAGTTTGATCAACAGGATCTGGAGAAGAAGAAAAAAACTAATAAACAAAAAAATGGATATGAAAAGTATTTGTATCAGTAGTATTTTGCACCATTATTGGTAAGTGTTATCAGGAAGTATGTCCCTGGTGACACAGGATCTTATACCCATGCTTTCAACAATCCCTGAAGAACTCTTTCTTCCAAAAACGGTTCTCTGGATCAAAATAGTTCTTACTGGAACCCTTAGCGTTACCAAGAACCCTTTTAAAACCTTTTATTCAGGAAAGGGGTTTTAAAGGGTTCTCTCGATCAAAATGGTTCTTACTGGAACCATTAGTGTTACCAAGAACCCTTGAAAAAACCCTTTCTTCGGGAAAGGGTTTTTCAGAAGGAAATGGTTCAAGGGTAGAACCTCAGCCCTTGTGAAAGAACCCTATTGGAACCCTTATTTCTAAGAGTGTAATTGCTTGCTTTTATATACCTGTGGCCATAGAAGTGATTGAACACCTAATTTTAATTATTTGGATGGGTGAGTGAATACCTTTGGCAATATAGTGTATATACTATCCACAGTGTATAGTCATATCCATAATATCCACAGGGAACCGTCTGGTTTCCTTGATGCAGTTGGGTGACACTAACATGTAAACAACGAAAATCACTGAAAAGATATTCCTCTAATTCTCCTTCAACTTTTAGGGAGCGCCCTCCTACGGCGAAGATAAAGAAGTGCATCCTTACAAATCACCATCAAAACATAATTAGTAAACAAAAATAACATCGTAAACAAATAATGTTCTCCTTAATCCACTGGATCCATCACCCTTTAGTGAGAGATGCATTCCTTCAACATGACTTAAGGCACTCTCCGCTAAGTATCCATTGGAAAATTATTGCCCCACAATCTGGCTATTTACACCTGACCCCTCATCTAGTGCCTCAAGGAGCAATAAGTTCTGTTCAGTTATCTGTAGGTGAGTGGGT
>NW_028155401.1:0-19000 GCF_963514095.1 Eutrigla gurnardus | reverse complement strand
ACAGACCGCGCCACACACACACTGAAGCGGGGGCAGAATACAACTAGTATAGGGTTTATCTAGGTAAACCAGGCAAAAACACATGGTATCCACGAGAGCCACAAGCGCGTGTGCTGTGCAGTTGCTAATTTAGAGTACTGGCACCTTTTTTATTCCAATTCAAGCACTGAATAAAACCACACTCTTTGGAGATAATGTGTGATCATTGAACTCACACACATACACACGAAAGTATCTACATTAGGTTTATGGTCAAGTGGGCTTTATGTAGTCGATCTAGCACAGCTTGCAACCGTTCAAAATGCTGAGCTACAGAGGATGAATACCCAATAATGTCATCAAGATAGACTAAACAAGTGTTTCCTCTCAGGCCGTCTAGAACCATCTCCATAAGCCTTTGAAAGGTGGCTGGCGCATTTTTAAGACCAAAAGGCATGACATTAAACTGATACAGTCCAGCGTAAGTGACAAAAGCAGTTTTCGCTTTGCTAACTGGGTCCATTGGTACCTGCCAGTACCCACTGTTTAAATGGATTGTAGAGAAAATAGAGGACCCTAAGATTTCGTTAATGTTAGGAAGAGGGTAAGCGTTTCGGTGACAGAGTTAACTTTCCGAAAGTCCACACAAAATCTGTGGCCACCATCTTTCTTGGGAGGTAGAACCACAGGAGAAGCCCATCCAGAATGGGAAGGTTCACCAATTCCAGAATCGATCATATCTCGTAACTGTTCCTCCACAATTGCTTGTTTTGCCGCGGACATCCGGTAAGGTCTCTGTTTAATTGGTACACAATTTGTGGTGTAAATGGTGTGTTGCAAAACATCGGTTCTCCCAGGTTGATTTGTGCACACCTGTGGATTAGCCTCTAGGAGCAGTCATAGCTGTTTCTTTTCTTCATTTTGTAGATGAGCATCGTTCACAGCTTTATTGATATAATCTTTTGCTTCTAATCTTACAGGTTCCAAAGCGAGGATGGGTGGTGGAACAGAACTGACCAGCGAAAGATTTTGACCTGGACGTTTTTTTTTATCACAGGGAGGTTTGGAGTTGCTTTCCAAGGATTGTACCGTGGAAGTGATGCACTTCCAGGCTGGAATGGATAAGTCACAGCAGGATTGGATAGAAAACTGTAAATTTTATCAGCCACATTGATTATCATTTTGACATTAGAAATGAAATCCAGGCCAAGCACCATACCATAGGCTAAGGCTTCTTGGCCAAGTACAGCCACAGGCAGAGAAGACTCTTTGCCCTGAAGGTCAACACAGAGGTTTCCCCTTCCCAGTGGAATGGCGGCTTCACCGTTGGCGAGGTACAAAGGGACTCTCTGTCCATGGTTGTAGGTCAGTCTTTGACCCTTTCAATTCCACCCAATAATATGTCAACTATTGCCTTTCCATGCCATGTACCAATGGAAACCGGCACAACAAGTTGTTCAGGACTGGAGGATTCCAGTGAATTAGCAGTCTCTGCTATCGTTGTTTCTTGACGTGGTTGAGCTTTTTGTTTGCACTCTTTTTTCGATTTCACCACTGTCACAGAACCATTACCCGAAGGACCCTTTGGCCTTGGAGCCCGTGAGAGATGTTTTGGCGGCCCCTGCTGCTGATGAGCAGTAGGTGAGTTGGCACTCGGTGAATGATAATGTGGGCAAGAGCCAGGAGCATGGTCACCCTGACATCTCCAACACAAGACAGATGGTTTCGGCTTATCATTAGGGTGAGTGAAGACAGGATTTTTGTGATGTGGATGAAGATTTTGAACTCCCATTTGTCGATTATATTCAAGCTGTTGCACATGATCTTTAACGAACTGATGTCCAAGACGCACCAAATCTTCAACCGTGTCTACTCGACCCCTAAGCTGACTAGCAAGATGAGGTTTGATACTTTTCAGAAGCATCTTAACAATGTTAGCTTCGGTAAGAGAAGAATTCCATCGTTTACAAAGAGCTCTATAAGAGAAAGCAAAGTCCCGGATGGGTTCATTCTCCTTTTGTCTGCGGGTTCTTACCCGTTCCGCAAGTTCATCCTCATAGTCCTCTACGAGGAAAGCAGACAGAAAGACAGTTTCAAACTGACGCCAAGTCGAGACCTCCAGTCTAGCAATCTCCCACCAATCCCGGGCTGTACCATAAAGGACGGTTCTAAAAGTTGCCAAGATGTCAGGATCAGCTAAAGGATGTAAAGCAAGAAAGTCATGACACTTGGACAGATAATTAAGAGGATCTGGATCATCAGTAGGTGCACCATAGGTAGGAAAGGTCAACCTAATGTGATCTTTTTTTACCATGGTGGGTGGAGTAACTACATCTGGCGATGGTTCCCTCATAGTTCCACTAGGACCAGAAGACCCAGAAGATGAAGAGACGGCTTTGACTTCTTCCTTGAAGGTTTCTAACTGTCCTTCCAGTTCAGAGGTATTTTTGTCAAGAAGTTGCAACCGTTCTTTACCTTCCCGCTCTACTGTCCTCATATGTGTGGTCAGTTGAGTTAGTTCCTCACGACTAGCGTCAACAGTCTCTGATAGCTTACTCATACGTTCATGTGTAGCAGAGAGATAGCCTTTTAGTTCCTGTTGGATCTCCACTTGAAGTTGTTCCACCATGAAGCGAATCTCTGATAACAAGGAAGTTTCCGAGTTCTTCACTTCCGCTTCCACCATCTGATTGATTCCCTTCATCAGTTTATCCATTTCGATTTCTATGCCTTCTTTATGTGTGTTAATCATGGTGAAAAGTTCTCAATGGTTTGCACTCATTTGATCATCAAATCGCTTGAATTGTTCCTTTGTAACATTGTGATTTCCTTTCAGGGATGTTGTCAGCTCGTTAATAGTTCCCTTCTGCTCTCTCATCACTGTGTGCATTTGTGTGTTTCGTTTACCAGTTGATGCAGATCACGAGCAGGAGTAGGTATTGTTTGTGGGAGTTCGTATTGAGTGGGGGATACTGAATAAGGAGAAGAAGCTGTAAGATTCAAAGCTCCACCTCCTGGATCAGAGGAAGAAGCCACCTCCTGGATCAGAGGAAGAAGCCACCGCCTCAGTTTCCCAAGCCAGAGATTGGTTATTGGTGTGAAAATTATTTGAAGTGGAAAAGGGTCTGTGGGGGACCTTGACCTCAAACATTTGGTCCGGTGGTTGACTAGGGGGGTGGAAATAAGTGTGTAGGTGGGCACCAAATTCAGGGGGTGCACCATGGGGTACAATAGGGGTTTCTACATCTGGAGCTTCTATTTCCAGAGTAACAGAAGGTGATGCTGGGGAGTGTTGTGGGTGACTGGGGGTGACTAGGGGGGGGGGCTGGTAGGGGGGGGGGTAGGTTTAGGTCGACGTGTGGGGGGGGTCTCTGCCGATGATTGACGGGGGGCGATCGTCTGAGACACCGGAGTGTCGATATTTACTTGACCGCTAGAGGGCGCGCTATTTTGAAACGTAACATATGGTCGTAATTCGGTGCTTGACACACGACCTATGTGGTCGTTTTCTCGAGGAGGACAGTCTGCGCAAACAACACCATTAAAAGTTCACAGTATGCAGAACATTTAACCCTTGCAGATAGTAAATGGTAAAGTACACACTCGACTTCAGAACACACCCACGTTGGGGGCCACTTCTGTAGCGGAAACGCCTCTCCTAACAGGCAAAATATAAACGTTGGGCGCCAGACAGGATATAAATCGTACTGTCGTAAGTTAATAAAGTGTCCCGGCTAATTGTCTCGCTACAAGAACAACCAAAAACAGGATTGTTATGTATCTGTGTGTTCCTGGGGATGGGTGTCCTTCTCCTGTGTGGTGGGGGAGGCGCTGTTTCCCTAGTGCCTTGCCCATTTTTGCCTTCCAGGTCAGGTTCAGTCCAGGGGCCTCATGTACTGAATTGCGTGGATTTCCTACTGAAACATGGCGTACGCTAGAATCCAGAAACTGTCCTACGCACAAAAAAAATCAGATGTATCAAAGTGTGTGTACGCATGGATCCAAGCACTTTTCCTTTGTACATCCCAATCAACGTGGAATTAAGCGCACATGTGGAAGTGCTAAACTCCTCCCTGTCCACGCCTCCATTTAAATATGCAAATGAATTTAAATAGGGCCTGCACCGGGGATTCCCCTCTCTGCACCATCAGATCTACAAAATGAAAAAGGGAAGAAGCGCAACTTCACCGAGTCTGAGCTCGAAACGCTCGTAAACGAAGTCGAGACTCGAAGAACAGTATTATTTGGTAGCCTCTCATCAGGCATTAACACAAAAAAAAAGAAATGTGAGTGGGAGCGTGTGTGTGAGGCAGTGAACACTGTGGGGTCGGAGCAGCGCACACTCCCTGAAATAAAAAAGAAATTGTCTGACGTGAAGGTGGAGGTGAAGCGGAGGATTTTGGCCCACCGCCGAAGCGTGACTGCAACGGGCGGGGGGACAGGAGGATATTAATATATTATATATTATATTATCATATATATTAATGACTGCAGAAGTGCGCCGTGGCTACTGCAGTGTGACATTTCCAACTTTACGCACGCATTTATCGACACAAATACTGAACACAAGGAGACGATGAAGGGTTTGTTAGAAAGCTCTGCCGCTCTATTTTCACCAGGGAAAAACAAATGCACATATTTGAATGCACGTGCCCAAATGGGCATTGTGCTGGTTTACATTCGGGGCGCAATTAAACGGATACATTTACTCACCGAGAAGCCACCCATCGCGCACCGTGCCAGCCTCCAGCCTGTTACCAACCATGCTATTAGTAAGAATGAACGAGCGTTGAACCAGGACACCTTGCCACGATGTTGGTGAGCTGCATTTGCGCATCACATATTATTTGAACATTTATTGAATGAAAATGTTTCCTGTTGACAAAAACAAATTCATCCTGTGATGGCGCTTATAGCAACATGTGTGCAGTCAATAGCTCCGATTACATTAGGGAAACCGGCTCTTGCTGCAAATTGCGCTTGAATGTTGGCCTGTTCAACAGCATTGTATGGGAATTTGATGTACCTGGATGACATTCTTATGATCCCGTTCCACACAGCTGGCATGGCTCGGCTCAGAGTGGACTCACTGTAAAAAATCCCAAGTTGACTCAACTTAAAATAATTTGTAACCTCGCTGCCTTAAAATTTTGATTAAGGCTGACAAATTATTTAAGGTTATTTCAACTCACAAATAAATTTCTCCAACTTAAAACACCAAGTTCACATGACCTTTTGCTTTGTTCTGGGAACTTTCTTTTTTTAGTTAAATTAACAAATATTTTTGTTATATCAACAACTGAACTCAAGTAAACCCTACTCACTTTGATTAAGACTAACAAATTATTTAAGGTAATTTCAATACACAACTACATTGAAATTACCTTAAATAATTTGTTAGCCTTAATCAAAATTTTAAGGCAGCGAGGTTACAAATTATTTTAAGTTGAGTCAACTTAGGTTTTTTTTTTACAACATGCATCATAAAAGGATCAGACACAAAGCCTGTGGAGAAAATGCCATTTTAATCAACTATTTTGTTTGAAAACAATCGGCTACCAAATGGAGCATTAGATCAAAGTCACACTAATTAATTTCTGAAACTTAAATTCAGAAAACATTAATTTTAACCATCATGTTTAAAACATTTCAAACACTTTAAAACATCTTTTCATATACATATCTGTAGAAAAGAGAAAAACATTGAAAGACTGTTTTTCTTATTTGTCAGTGTGTGTTGTGGGGATATTTGTGTATTGTGTGTGTGTGTGTGTTGTGTGTGTGTGTGCATATAACTCCACCATTACACAAAAGTTTTGTATGAAACTGAACAAACAACTTAAATTCAGAAAACATTAATTTTAACAATCATGTTTAAAACATTTCAAACACTTTAAAACATCTTTTCATATACATATCTGTAGAAAAGAGAAAAACATTGAAAGACTGTTTCTTATTTGTCAGTGTGTGTTGTGGGGATATTTGTGTAGTGTGTGTGTGTGTGTGTGTGTGTGTGTGTGTTGTGTGTGTGTATATAACTCCACCATTACACAAAAGTTTTGTATGAAACTGAACAAACAACGTGTTTCTTCCTATATGTATTCAGGACACTTGAATGTTCACATTCATTGTAATTCCTTGCAAATGTACCGGAAACAGGTATGGCTTAACTAATGCAGGAATAGAAATAACATGGTGGCTACTTTGTTGTGAGCATGACACAAAAGCTTTGTATGAAACTGAACAAATAACGTGTTTGTTCCTATATGTAAACAGGACAGTTAAAACAGTTCCCAAATGTGAATTCCTTGCAAATATACCAGAAACGGGTATGTATTAAGTAGTGCTATAGTAATAATGACATGGCGGCTGCTTTGTTGTGAAGAACATCTCTACACTGTGCACTGAAGCAATTTGTTGCGCAGTCCATGAGCCCGAGCAGAGCAGGTGCTGCTCCCAATGTCCATGATCACCTTCTGAATGACCTCAAAGGTGTACTTCAGTCCCTTAGGATAATCAATGTTGAGGCAGTAAAGTAGTCCAATCAGCACCGCAAAGCCGTTTGGTACATCTCGCAACTCACGCAAAACAATGCGCTCCTCTAGGATTACTGCAACATCCACAATGTTCTTTGATTGGGCTGTCATCTCCGCATTTTGGTCGGTGGTGATCAGTAGGCCAACATCCACTCCTTTTATCACTGCCAGCGCCTCCACAGAGTCAGTGACCTGAAGTATAGTAGAACACAGTGTTATACCCCTAGCATTCAAAGGGACCCATTTGTGGATATTACAGTGCTATGCATAAGTTTAGGCACCCCATGCTAAAGTTGACTAAAAAGAGGAATAAAAATCATCTTTTGTGAATTGATCTTAATGCCTTAATTAAACAAATGAGGAAAATCCTACCTTTTAGGACACCAATTTTCTTTGTGAATGAATAATGTATCGTAAAGAAATAAATGTTCTTCATTAAAATACAGGGTGCATAAGTATGGGCAGACAAGCAGATTTTTATTTTTAAAGGCCAGTTATTACATGGATCCAGGATACTATGCATTCTGATAAAGTCACCATTGCATTGATAAATCATTAGGCTAACTAGCATGCTATAGGCTATCTGAAAAGCACCATGCCAGTCTCTAGGTATGTGAAGGGTATGTGAGGATTTGGATTTTATTTTAACTCCAAAGGCCCAGGTGACTTTATCAGAATGCATAGTATCCTGGATCCATGTAATAACTGGCCTTTAAAAATAAAAATATGCCTGCCTGTATGGGAGTTTAATATAGGGGTGCCCATACTTATTCACCCTGTATGTTTACTATAATTCTACTATAAATTCTAAGATCAAGTATATCACACATCAATTCATCATCATCAATTAGGTGAGTTTCAAACACACCTTGGAGAACTTGATCAAGTTCAAGGGATCCTCTTTCAAGCACTAGCGGCGCCAGGATTTTGATTGTGGGTGGGCCACAAGAAAAGTGGATGGGCCAATTAAAATAAGCCAAAAAAAAAAAAAAAAAAACGGGGTTCCCCTTCATCTCTGTTTCAGCACTGAGGACAGCGACTCAGTAGCCTACCTGTGTGGCTCTTGTGTCGCTGTCCTCAGCTCAGTGCTGAAGCGGACAAAGACCTTGGCAGTAAGCCTGACTTCATTTATCTCTTTTGAACGTTCATACAACAAGACTGAAACGGAATTATATCTTTGGAGGGTCTATATCTCTCTCCATTTATTTACTCAGCATGGCGGGCAGGGAACTGTCCAAAATTATTTAACTGTTTCTAATAGGCCTACATTCAGAATGACAGAAGAACATATCGACATGAATTGAAATAACAGCAGCATTGAATCCGAAACAGCTGCTAAACACAAACAGCAGGAAAACGATCCAAAATGATTTCTCCTGTAGCTTATTTCTTCAGAATAATTAAATGAATAACATATCTAACCATATACACAACAGCATAACAATCCGAGATAGCTGATAAATAATCACACATGCACACAATTTAATTCAAACGTGCTTGTGGGACTTGGGGCTTGTTACAGCAGGAGACGACGGGGTTTCGTGCTGAACACAGCAAGAATTTCTTGATATCCCAGTGAATCAGTCAATTCCCTTTCAAATGAAAGCAGGGACAAAGCGTTCAGTCTACCTGTCAACATTGTTGCCCTGGTGCCTGTTTTTATCCGACTGACAGCTGAAAAGAGTCTCTCCACAGTACATGTCGTCATGGGCAATGTGAGGAGGGCCCGCAGGAGACTGTTCATGTTGGGGAAAATATCACGGGGGCATGCGTCGAGCACTTCTACGAGTGTTTCTCTTTTCTCGGTCTTGTTGGCCTTTGCCTTTCTTTTAAGCTGCTGCACAAACACAGTGTGCTCTGCGTCTTCCATGGGAATGGAGAAGTGCGCGCAGGCGGGCCGGATGAGAGCCTTGTCACCAAAGGTGTCTGACCGTGGCAAGCAGGCAGCAGCGGCTCTCATAAAGCCGTATGTGTCGGGCTTGAAACGAGCGTTCAGCTCCATCATCTGCTTGTCCAGTATGTCATTCCACACTTTCTGTAGGTCCGAGTTTTGCTGTACAGGTGATGATTTGCCCAGAGTAGAATCAACGTGCGTATTGTCTAACCTGGCCGGCAACTTCCTCTTGCGTGATCCACTGATATCCCAGCGCACAATCTCATGTTTATTCATCAGCTCATCCGTCAGTGCCATTACTTTAGCAAATGCATCATTTTCATTCCTGAATTGTGTGTAGCTGTCCTTGAGCCCTTCAATCAGATCAATACAATCTGTAACTGAGAGTGTGGGAGATTGCAAGCCCTTAGTGGCGTAGTCGCTGACTTCAAACAACTGGTTGAATGTGACAAGCAGAAACAAAAACTTTTTTGTTTGCATTTGGTGCAGTAGGGAGTCAGCTTCAAGTTTTGTTTGGCCAGAACTTTCGGAGAATGTTGCGAGGGTCTCCAAAATAGGTCCCAGGAGCGTCAACACCTTACTGACTGCATTTGACCATGAGCTCCACCTCACATCACAGGATCTCTCCAGCTCCAGTGTTTTTTGCCCCGGTCGCATCTGCTTTTGGATTTCCAGAAATTTGGCGTGTCTGTGCGCCCCAGTCATAAAGTTGTGCAAGCTGTTTATAATATCGAAAAACGTTGAAATGCTAGGAGACACTTTAGCTGCTGTGCAGAGGACAAGGTTGAGTCTATGTGAGTTACAATGCACATATAAAGCGTGGGGAAACGTCTTCTTCAGTATCACATGTACCCCTCCTCTGTTCCCCGACATGACTGATGCGCCATCAAACCCAAATCCGACACACAGCCCCGGGTCCAGCTGCAATGGCTCCAGCACCTCCAAAATCTTAGCCGATATTGCCTCTGCAGTCATGTTGCCCGTTTCCACAAATCCCACAGCCCGTTCTTTCAGTGTGCCGTTGTGCAGGTATCTGACGCATACTGCCACTAGCTCTCTTTTTGAGATGTCTTTGCACTCATCTGCTAAAATCGCATAATATGTGTCCGGTTCATCATGCAAATCTGCCTTTATTTTTTTTAGAAGGAGTGATGCTGCGATTTCCAGTATCTCATTCTGTATAGAGTGGTGCAGCAGTTTACCATTCTTGGGTAGTTCATCCAGTCGCCTTTTTATTTCTGGGTCATATTTGGAAACCAGGTCAAGTAGCTCCAAAAAGTTACCCTTGTTTGACGCATCTGGATTTTCCCGATGCCCACGCAATGGGATTTCTTGTTTTGCACAGAACAGGACGAGATCTATTACCATCATGATGTGCTGCCTATGTCTTTCAATGAAGGACTTGTCACTGGCATCGTTGTTCAGCTGGTTAATAATATTTCCCCGTCCTGGCTGGTGACTTTGCTTAAAACCATCCATTTTCCCCAGCGCTGCAGCATGTGCCCTGCTGGCTTCATGTTTGCCACAACCCTCGGAAAAATGTTTCCAGTCTTTGAAGCCCGTATTAATGAACCTATTTTCATAAGCTGCTTCAGGGAAATGACGACAAGACTTACAAAATACAGCATCTCTTGAGATGCTGTATTCCAGCCACGGGAATTTTGAGTACCACCTGTCAGAAAAACTCCTATCTTTCCCCGATATGTGTGTGGCTGGGAATGTACGGAGTTTGGGCTGGCTTGCAGGCTCATCTATTGATGACAGGTCTAGCGGAGGTTGTGACAGGTCTTCTTGGGGAACGGCATTTGTGCCAGGCTGCTGAACCCTGTCTCCTATAACACATCAAACGATTTCATAAGTTACCTCTGCCTACTGCCAATATTATTTTTCCCTCTAGAAAATGTGCATACGGACACTATACCTTATACTATAACGTTAACGTTAAACTATAACGTTAACGTTAGCCTAACCGTTACTTGCCTTGCTGGTTTGAGGGAGTGGCTAGGGGAGGACTTGACGTGGAGAGGCCGGCTGAGCTGGATGGTAATTGATCACTAACGTTACTTAAAATGGTAGTTTTCTTCTCCTGCTCCTCGGAGCGTTTCTTGGAAAATTGAAATGAAAACAAGCTGCTTTGCTTCGCCATGCTAAGTTTCATATAAGCTAATAGCTACCGTCTGTGTCTATCTCATGGATCATAGTCTGTCTGTTCTGTCTGATTTCTCATCTCAAAGCTTGCGCGCCAAAGTCATTCATTTTATTGGATCACTTGCTGGTGACGCAGCCTGTGGGCGGGCTTAGTAGTCCACACGGGGTAGAAGCCGCTGATTGGCTGAGAAGCTTTCACTCAAAGCTTTCCTCAGGCTGCTTATTGGATGAACAGCTAGAAAGAAAAACACTCACTAATCAGTAGGCATGAGTCAAAATGGGCGGGCCCAGGCCTAAAATGGGTGGGCCCAGGCCCACCAGGCCCAATAGTAGCGCCGCGCCTGGTATTAGTGATGGTGAGATGAAGCCTCATGAGGCATCGAACCACTTGAGCCAATTGGTTCGAGAAAGGGTTCATTTCTCGAAGCTTCATGTGCACACGATACCACCTACTGGCCAAGTGTATAATCACAGGCAGCTGTATCTGAACCACATAATGTGTGATGCATTGACTTTTTGTGTCTGTTATGTCTGTTGGGAATGACTATGAATTACAAAAAATGGATAACCAAATAATTACTTAAAGATCATTCAAGCAGTTATATTATTCTATACAGACAGTGTGGTAACAGGGAGAAGACATTGGGGGAAACTGATCCCGGGCCGAGAGTCGAACCCGTGATCGCTGCGTCGAGGACGTTGAGCCTCTGTACATAAATGATCACATATGTGTATAATAAATAGTTTGAATGTATTCTGTGTGTGTAAATTTTCCCCAAATGGTAAAATCATCACTCTCCTAAATCTCTCTCTCTCTCTCTCTCTCTCCCTAAACTCTCCAAATTATATAAACGCTATCCAAACTCCCCAAACTATCCAAACTCTCAACTGACCGCAACTCTGCTTCAAAACCCACATTTTGAATGGAGCCTGAGGGGTCTATAGCTGTAAACCCTCGCGGCAAACTCTGAACCACTTCCCGAAGCAGTCACGTGGTACAGCCGGGCAGCGAGGCTTTGGACGTCATCATTTTTGGCCCCTCCTCTAAATGAAGCAAGCCTCGATACGCGCTTCGCGGAAACGCCCCCTCCATTACTCGACACACACTTCGAAGCCTCGGCCCATCTCGTAACATCACTACTATGTATATTAAAGTGTAATTCCTGAATTAAGATAATACATGTATGTGCTGCTGTGTGTTAAATATGTACTCATTGTCTTGTCCATACGGAAATGTCAATTCCATTCTACATCGTATAAAATCCATACAGATGTAATCAGGTACGAACTGTTTAGCTCTCTCACCAGAGATTATATTAATTCTGTCGGTTGTAAAGACACGTGACTAATGTGGTCTTTTGTTGATTTCAGAAGCTGATTGTAGCCACTGTTTTTCCCTAGGTTAACATTATGGGTCAAAGCTATGTTGCATAGCTACTCTGTATGCCTTATTTGAGTGTAAAACCATCTCCAATTTGTTATTAATCATTTCTTTGTTTTATTTTGGCGAGGCGTGTTTTCTTTTCTTTTCTTTTTGTCAGCCGGGCCTGGGAGAATTTAGAGGGTAGTGTAGACTGCATGTTCCGTCCAGTGGGTCTGTTTTGGCAGTAGCCAGTAGTGCAGTGAGGCTTTTTCCTAAGTTTGTGTGCAGTAACATTAGCCTACGAGTGGTGCTTGATTTGCAGTGTACTTTTTGACTAGATGGTGTGTCAGTGAACTAGTTGGAGGACTCCATTGATAATATATAACTAACCGTGTGCGGCTAGCCTCATTATAGTCCTGCTATGATCTGTCCCTCTGAATGATTCTACTCTCGGCTGGCTTCTCCTTTTCCCTCGCCCTTAGTGGACTGCTTATGCCCGGGTTCGGAGTGATTATGTACCTGGCTTTTCTTTTGCTACCGAACAGAGTAGATTTAGTGTGCCGAGTTTTGGGTTGATTGTTGTGTGCTGTGCTTTTTCTTTTTGAAGCAAACAGAGTAGGTTAATCTAATGCAAGTAGTGACGTACACCTAGTGTTACAACTTGTGAGTGTGTGGAACAGTTAACGAAATCTAATTTATTCTGTTTATCCCTCTTCTATTCCAATATTTATTGCTAAGTATTTATTGACACATGTCCATATGTTTTTATTCCAAACAAATTCAGAAAATAAAGTGCAGTATTTTTGTACATTGTCTCCTCCCTCATTCATTCACTTGAATACCTGTTAGTGGGGAATACTGGAATTACACTGTAGCTTGTTAGCCCTGACACTTGGTTTTAGTCTTAGGGTTGGCTAGGTTACACAGAATCCAATATATTTTTACATATGGAGTTAAAACTGCTAAGACACTCCTCTGCTAAGATCACAGTTTTCATCTGAGATCATACATTTGTTAAAAAAAACTGAGAACTGGGATGCAGTTGAAGGGTTAAATGTACGTGAGCGGCGTACAGGAGCACACACCTTAGGCCTCAAACAGGGTATTGAAACAGTAAATAAAACAGGCAAATGGTCCGAAATACACAACGCACAAATCTCGTTTACACAAACTGATAGACCAAATGATAAAACCAGATCCAAAGTGTGGCCCTTTTCATGTGTTGGTTCAGTCACAGACTGAACAAGATTAAAAGAATCAATGAGATTTAAGAAATCCTTGACCAGAGGGTTTGATTCACAGCACACATGGACATTAAAATCACCAGAAATTAAGAGATGGTCATATTTCACCATGTTGGGACCTAACCGTTAGGACTACACAATGCGGCCTACAGAAGCCCACACATGCGGCCAGGACAAAGGGACAAAGGGGATTAAAAACTACACCGCCATTTTAGTTTCACATCTCACCCAGGTGAGAGATGCGACACCTCACAACCATCCTATTGGCTGACATCTTCAGGGAACCCCGGGGGGTCCCCTGGAGCGGCCTGAGCTTTATAAACCGAAGCCGCCCGGAGAACGCTCTCTTATTCACTCTTATTCACTCTTACTCCGACTCCTACTGGCCTCTTCCTACAACCGGCGCAACACCACGTTGCAACGGGAGGCGACCCCCTCCCGCAGCGCACCGCTGCAACAAGAGGAACCAAGCCGGTTCCTGCCGTCCAGCTACCAGACGCTGTCTGAAGTAAGCTGACTAAATCGCCAAACCGCGATTATATCGCCGTCCGTGGAAGAAAGAAACACGGGCTGTTTTCTTTATTTGAGTTTGATCGACGAGAGGAAACCCGCTCCGCTCTCGTCTGGACGAAGCCGACTCATCACGTCCCCCGCAGACGCCGGGGACTCACGAACCACCGCCGTTACGGAACGCCGTCATCGTCTTACGCAACGATACCAGTAAGAGGCTATCAGTCTGGGCAGAGACACAAGTGATAGTGTAGGATATGCTTGTAATTCTTGTTAATGTGTTTTAAGTTCTGATCGCGGACCGCCGAGTCCGTTGGTTCAGGTGCTGCTGTATTTAAATACTGATGTGTACCACGCAGCTAGGTTGATTTCCGTAACAGTGTTTCCGACTAACCTCCGCCATATTCGCGAGCTCAGAAAGCCTCTACTATCAGTTAAAAGACCGGTCTCGCGGAATAAACGCCAGTTCATTCACGCGAGCCCGTGTGGTAACGGCACGCCTTCTGTCCCTCCGAATATCGCTCGCGCATCCTCTCTCTCTTTGTTTGTGACCCGCTAACACACACACACCGCACACACGTGTCCTAAGCCAGCTGTTCCCGGCGGGCGCTAGGGACATAGCTACATCTGGTGGCTACATACGGCTATCTCTCTCTCTCTCGCTACTCCGTCAGACCTCAGTGGCTCCGCCCCTGACCGCTGCGAGGAATAGCTCCACCTCTCTCTCTCTCTCGCTACTCCATCAGACCTCAGTGGCTCCGCCCCTGAACGCTGCGAGGAATAGCTCCACCTCTCTCTCTCTCTCGCTACATCTGGTGGCCGCCCATAGCCATCTCTCTCTCTCTCGACACGCACACACACACACACACGCACATGCACACGCACGCGCACACACACACACATCCTTTGTTTAAGCTTAGCTTTGTGTGTTAGGTAGTTAGGTAATAAGGCTTTGTTAATTGCAGTGTTATTGATTGTGATCATTATTACTGATTTTAATAAATCTTATTATATTATAACTAGCGGTCTCTTGTGCTTGTTGTGTATATGTCACTGGATAACAGCAGGTTGTGAAGGCTAGTGCTTGAATTTCACGCCCTTTTTAATTGTTCGATTGGTTTTGTACTCCTATGCCAATGATCACGATGATTGGCATGTGAGTATAAAACCTTCATATTGAGACTGAATACAGTTTTAGGTTATCTTTTCCCTGATCCCAGGGTGGTGCCCCGTTTATTCATGATTATATCATGATAATATATTAAATATAATTATTAATACCGATAATCATATTGATATTGATAGTTAACTGTTGATAACCAAATCTGCTCCTGCTACAACCCCAACAACCATAACCTTTGACAACAGGTCAGCAAAGTCGTGTATAAAGTCCTTATTGAATTTTGGAGGACGATACACAACCGCCAGCCTCAAAAACGGCGCTCGGTCATCAGCACGAAGCACGCAGACGAGACAGCACAGGTGGAGCAGGCCACATCGGTGGAGCAGCGGACGGGTCGGGCGCTGTCATCGGGACGAGCGGAGCAGGCCTCATCGGTGGAGCAGCGGACGGGTCGGGCGCTGTCATCAGGACGAGAGGAGCAGGTGGAGCGGGCCACGTCGGTGGAGCAGCGGACGGGTCGGGCGCTGTCATCGGGACGACAGGAGCCGATGGAGCGGCATCAACATAGCGCCATCAACCTAACCCTAACCCTAACCCTGAAGTGCGGTAGGGTTTGGACAGCCGGAAAAAAGGTTTCCATCGAGGAGGAGGCGAGAACCTGTTACAGTGGAGCAAGTCAGCAGGTAGGCCTTGAGTCTCACTTGCACACCTCCACGCTTTCCCCGTCTTCTGAAGCGCTTTCTCCGGGGAAGGGTGCATGGAAGTTGGCGCAGGTACGCAGGTACGTCCGAAAGCACGGGAGGGGGGTTCACTGACTGTCCACCCAAAAGGCCAGAGGCTTGGATGTTGAGTAGGGCTTGGCGGTCATAAACAATTAAAGCAGAGACATCCCGGCAACAAAAACAGAAAAAAAGAGCAGTAGCAAATAATATACTGAGCAAGCGAAGCAGGCGAGGCAGACGGCTAGCCGACACAGGCGCCATCTTGTCTTCGCGAGGCTTCGGAAAACAGAATTAATTGCACCAAAATAATATTTACGGGGATTAAGGGCAGCAAGCCAAATAAAACTAAACACAAAAAAAAAGGAAGTTAAGCCCCACTGGCAAGCTACCGGATTTGCCAAAACAATGCGTAGGGACTAATGAAGCAAAGTAACAGCGGAGTTAACTCGGATGAGCTAACGATCGGCAAAGCAGCAGTGGAGTTACAGGTGAGCCAAAGCACGACACTACTGGCTGCTGGACCCAAACTCGCGGTCCTGATCCGGTCCCGCTGTGTTTACGAGCCAGCCGAGGAGGAGGGGGAATGGACGAGAGCAAAGTAAACACCAGCTGCTATCGTTGAGCGTCACAGCTGCGGAGGGGAGGGGGTCCACGGCGTCAGATTCAGCTTCATTGTCATTGTGTAGAGTACATTACAAAATGCTGTTAGCGTCCAACCAGGGGCCGATACTACGAAGCGAGTTCAACATACCCAGGGTATCTTTCAGAGATCCAGCTTAAATACTTTTTGTTCTTATTTCTTTTACCGAAAAACAACGTAAAATGCACAGAGAAAAAGCTTTGCTCTGGCCATGGTGAGTTACCCCTCGTGGGAATGCAGTCATGTGATTGGCTGAAAACGAGGGAGGCATCTGATTGGCTACAGAGAGTTCCTTGTTGAAAAAAATGCATTTGTGAATCCAGCCACGTCAGGAGAGTCTCAAAAATCCACAAATAAATACAGACCAGTTCACAAACAAATGCAAACAAGTTCACAAATGAAAAGCGTCTTGTGAATTCAAGTTTAACAGTTTGTATATAAATGTAACAACATACAAATACATTTTTGATGAAAATTGCAAATATTTTTTTAATTCATATATTTATACATTTATATTACATTTATTCAAAACGAAATGTATTTGTGAGAAGAGAGAGAGAGTCATTTGTATATAAATCACAAAATACATTTGTGAATCCCTCTCTGTGCATTCATTATTAATGAGACTGAACTGACCCCATAAAGAATTGCCGAGCGATTAAATGCACAAGTACCGTTTAGATAGGCCTAGTAAATGCATCTACATTGACCAACACATTTATCTCAACAATTCAATGAACACATTCAATGAACCTATTAATGAACTCACCTGAAAGGAATTTATGTGGCTGACAATTGCATGCAGCAATGCCTTTGTCATTGGGATCTATATCATGCTATTAATAATAACATCTTTATGCCTAGTTATATTTGGGCTCTGGGGAAATTGTATGACATATTTATTGTAGTTAAAGTAAAATGTTGGTCTAATTATCTGATCTTAAGACAATTATGCAAGCAAAAAAAAAAAAATATATATATATATATATATATATGCAATGTCCTCCCCAGGTTGTGAACCTGAGCTGCCCGCTTTTGGGGGCAGGTGCATCACCACTCACCCGACTGGGTGAACTACATATGTATTTAAATAATACAGTTTTTCTCAGTCGCTTTGGTGCTTTTCTCAGATCAGAATGAGAATTCTCATAACTATTAGTTCAACCTCCACAACATGTAGTCATTTGTGCACATCATAGTAGCAATTTCTCCTTCCTCTGAACAAATTGCAAATGCTTTTGGACATGTATCAGTTGCTTTCATACAATTCTCTCCTGTTTAATGACATTATAATTTGCTTAATAGTCTTTCCCAATAAAATGAATAGTCTTAATTTCATTGCTTGAGTCATTACATACAAAATTGTTGAACTAGTTATCAAATTCTTTATAATTTTTTCCTGGAAATGTCGCCTAAATTGAACAATTGCTCTCAGGTGAACTTCAGCTTTCACTCACGAGGAGGTTTGTGAAGTATTAGTTGTAACCAATGACAAGCCACTTGTTCACAGTCACTCTTCGTGAAGCATTTTCTTTATTTTCTGAGCCCAATAGATGGCGCTCTCTGTTCAACAAAGGGTTGAAAGCAATGGAAATATATCGGCCTTCAACCCTTTGTTGAACAGAGTGCGCTATCTATTGGGCACAGAAAATAAAGAAAATGCTTCACGAAGCTTCATTTGGACATCACTAGTGTATAGTGCTTGAGCATTTTCAGGTAGTGTCCCCGAGTTCTGACCTTTTTTTTGCATTGGAAAACACTGAGAGAATAAACTGTCATAATGAAAACATGACAAAGCCATTTGACTTTCTTGTTCATAAACGATGGTGTTTTCAATGACACTGGCAGTTTCACTGACATGAATACTTGCTTTTGGGGAATGGGCTATCCATTTTGAGCAAGTAACGTGCTTTTGCAGGTTATCCACTAGGTTTTGCAGTTTGCACTAATTGATTTGAGAAATGCACTAACTGCTGTGCAAATGTTAATAGTGATGTGGGAAAAGCACCAAAGCGACTCAGAAAAACTGTAATATAGCCAGTCGGTGTTCAGGAAATTAGTGATTTATTCATATTTTCATAATTGCAAGCATGTATTCTTAGACACTTGATGAAAATATAGTCTGTACTTCATGTATGTAATTTTGGTCATTTTTGGTCTTTCACGTGACAAAATCACGAGGGCTTGGCGGAACCTTCTGCTGGTACAGTTGTTTCCGACAGACGGACTTCTCTGAAGTAAGCCTGATGGTTAGCCTGAGCAGGCTAGTTTGGTCGGATAAATTCCCATGGTTACTTAGCGGAGAGTGCCTCAAGTCACGTTGAAGAAATGCAACTCTCACTAAAGTTAGCGAGGCTTATCGAAATTAGCCCGGCCTTGCGCTTAGCGAGTTTGATGGAATACACCTCTGCTCCGGAGCAGGTTAGCTCTGCAGCGTAAGTTACCATGGTGATGTACCCCGGAAAGAAGTGAACCAGCGTCGTAGGATGGAAAACCCAGAGTTAACGCTTAAGTTACCTCGCTAAGCCCAAATCCTGCTTCGTAGTACAGACCTCAGAAGTGCAAAAAGCAGAAAGTGCAATGTAAAACAACAACCTGTCTATACTGTTGTTGAACATGATGTTATCTGTTCTGACAGAGTGTGAAAGCATTTGTAAATTTGGCAGTGAAAATCCATTGTTTTGGTCTTGGTTGAGCTTGTGTGTAAAAGGAGTTCAAGCATTTTAAATTTGTGTTAACTGTATGCATTTTGTGTCAAAGCAACAAGAAATGTGTTGATTGTATAGCTTATACAGACGGACGTTGTGCTAACTGTGTTAAGGAAAATTGTTAAAAATATGG
>NW_028155402.1:0-30117 GCF_963514095.1 Eutrigla gurnardus | reverse complement strand
CACACGTTTTAACCACTATTGCTGTGTCAGTTGTCAAATAAGCTGTATTCTTCAATGTCCCACCGAGATCAACACATTTAAGTCACAACAGCACTCTGGAGTGGATCTGCTTTCGTTTCAATGTGATTCCAGTGTCTTTGAACACAAAATGGCGTCTAAACATCAAATAAGTGCAAAACAATGCTTTTACAAGTTTAATGTGGTGAAAAGGCTGTAACAGCTGTTTCACGCAGGGAAGAGGCTTTTAAGCTGTTATTTGCAGGTAACACACGTTTTAACCACTATTGCTGTGTCAGTTGTCAAATAAGCTGCATTCTTCAATGTCCCACCGAGATCAACACATTTAAGTCATAACAGCACTCTGGAGTGGATCTGCTTTCGTTTCAATGTGATTCCAGTGTCTTTGAACACAAAATGGCGTCTAAACATCAAATAAGTGCAAAACAATGCTTTTACAAGTTTAATGTGGTGAAAAGGCTGTAACAGCTGTTTCACGCAGGGAAGAGGCTTTTAAGCTGTTATTTGCAGGTAACACAAGTTTTAACCACTATTGCTGTGTCAGTTGTCAAATAAGCTGCATTCTTCAATGTCCCACCGAGATCAACACATTTAAGTCATAACAGCACTCTGGAGTGGATCTGCTTTCGTTTCAATGTGATTCCAGTGTCTTTGAACACAAAATGGCGTCTAAACATCAAATAAGTGCAAAACAATGCTTTTACAAGTTTAATGTGGTGAAAAGGCTGTAACAGCTGTTTCACGCAGGGAAGAGGCTTTTAAGCTGTTATTTGCAGGTAACACACGTTTTAACCACTATTGCTGTGTCAGTTGTCAAATAAGCTGCATTCTTCAATGTCCCACCGAGATCAACACATTTAAGTCATAACAGCACTCTGGAGTGGATCTGCTTTCGTTCCAGTGTGATTCCAGTGTCTTTGAACACAAAATGGCGTCTAAACATCAAATAAGTGCAAAACAATGCTTTTACAAGTTTAATGTGGTGAAAAGGTTGTAACAGCTGTTTCACGCAGGGAAGAGGCTTTTAAGCTGTTATTTGCAGGTAACACACGTTTTAACCACTATTGCTGTGTCAGTTGTCAAATAAGCTGCATTCTTCAATGTCCCACCGAGATCAACACATTAAAGTCATAACAGCACTCTGGAGTGGATCTGCTTTCGTTTCAATGTGATTCCAGTGTCTTTGAACACAAAATGGCGTCTAAACATCAAATAAGTGCAAAACAATGCTTTTACAAGTTTAATGTGGTGAAAAGGCTGTAACAGCTGTTTCACGCAGGGAAGAGGCTTTTAAGCTGTTATTTGCAGGTAACACACGTTTTAACCACTATTGCTGTGTCAGTTGTCAAATAAGCTGTATTCTTCAATGTCCCACCGAGATCAACACATTTAAGTCATAACAGCACTCTGGAGTGGATCTGCTTTCGTTTCAATGTGATTCCAGTGTCTTTGAACACAAAATGGCGTCTAAACATCAAATAAGTGCAAAACAATGCTTTTACAAGTTTAATGTGGTGAAAAGGCTGTAACAGCTGTTTCACGCAGGGAAGAGGCTTTTAAGCTGTTATTTGCAGGTAACACACGTTTTAACCACTATTGCTGTGTCAGTTGTCAAATAAGCTGCATTCTTCAATGTCCCACCGAGATCAACACATTTAAGTCATAACAGCACTCTGGAGTGGATCTGCTTTCGTTTCAATGTGATTCCAGTGTCTTTGAACACAAAATGGCGTCTAAACATCAAATAAGTGCAAAACAATGCTTTTACAAGTTTAATGTGGTGAAAAGGCTGTAACAGCTGTTTCACGCAGGGAAGAGGCTTTTAAGCTGTTATTTGCAGGTAACACACGTTTTAACCACTATTGCTGTGTCAGTTGTCAAATAAGCTGCATTCTTCAATGTCCCACCGAGATCAACCCATTAAAGTCATAACAGCACTCTGGAGTGGATCTGCTTTCGTTTCAATGTGATTCCAGTGTCTTTGAACACAAAATGGCGTCTAAACATCAAATAAGTGCAAAACAATGCTTTTACAAGTTTAATGTGGTGAAAAGGCTGTAACAGCTGTTTCACGCAGGGAAGAGGCTTTTAAGCTGTTATTTGCAGGTAACACACGTTTTAACCACTATTGCTGTGTCAGTTGTCAAATAAGCTGTATTCTTCAATGTCCCACCGAGATCAACACATTTAAGTCATAACAGCACTCTGGAGTGGATCTGCTTTCGTTTCAATGTGATTCCAGTGTCTTTGAACACAAAATGGCGTCTAAACATCAAATAAGTGCAAAACAATGCTTTTACAAGTTTAATGTGGTGAAAAGGCTGTAACAGCTGTTTCACGCAGGGAAGAGGCTTTTAAGCTGTTATTTGCAGGTAACACACGTTTTAACCACTATTGCTGTGTCAGTTGTCAAATAAGCTGCATTCTTCAATGTCCCACCGAGATCAACACATTTAAGTCATAACAGCACTCTGGAGTGGATCTGCTTTCGTTTCAATGTGATTCCAGTGTCTTTGAACACAAAATGGCGTCTAAACATCAAATAAGTGCAAAACAATGCTTTTACAAGTTTAATGTGGTGAAAAGGCTGTAACAGCTGTTTCACGCAGGGAAGAGGCTTTTAAGCTGTTATTTGCAGGTAACACACGTTTTAACCACTATTGCTGTGTCAGTTGTCAAATAAGCTGCATTCTTCAATGTCCCACCGAGATCAACCCATTAAAGTCATAACAGCACTCTGGAGTGGATCTGCTTTCGTTTCAATGTGATTCCAGTGTCTTTGAACACAAAATGGCGTCTAAACATCAAATAAGTGCAAAACAATGCTTTTACAAGTTTAATGTGGTGAAAAGGCTGTAACAGCTGTTTCACGCAGGGAAGAGGCTTTTAAGCTGTTATTTGCAGGTAACACACGTTTTAACCACTATTGCTGTGTCAGTTGTCAAATAAGCTGTATTCTTCAATGTCCCACCGAGATCAACACATTTAAGTCATAACAGCACTCTGGAGTGGATCTGCTTTCGTTTCAATGTGATTCCAGTGTCTTTGAACACAAAATGGCGTCTAAACATCAAATAAGTGCAAAACAATGCTTTTACAAGTTTAATGTGGTGAAAAGGCTGTAACAGCTGTTTCACGCAGGGAAGAGGCTTTTAAGCTGTTATTTGCAGGTAACACACGTTTTAACCACTATTGCTGTGTCAGTTGTCAAATAAGCTGCATTCTTCAATGTCCCACCGAGATCAACACATTTAAGTCATAACAGCACTCTGGAGTGGATCTGCTTTCGTTTCAATGTGATTCCAGTGTCTTTGAACACAAAATGGCGTCTAAACATCAAATAAGTGCAAAACAATGCTTTTACAAGTTTAATGTGGTGAAAAGGCTGTAACAGCTGTTTCACGCAGGGAAGAGGCTTTTAAGCTGTTATTTGCAGGTAACACACGTTTTAACCACTATTGCTGTGTCAGTTGTCAAATAAGCTGCATTCTTCAATGTCCCACCGAGATCAACACATTTAAGTCATAACAGCACTCTGGAGTGGATCTGCTTTCGTTCCAGTGTGATTCCAGTGTCTTTGAACACAAAATGGCGTCTAAACATCAAATAAGTGCAAAACAATGCTTTTACAAGTTTAATGTGGTGAAAAGGTTGTAACAGCTGTTTCACGCAGGGAAGAGGCTTTTAAGCTGTTATTTGCAGGTAACACACGTTTTAACCACTATTGCTGTGTCAGTGTTCAAATAAGCTGTATTCTTCAATGTCCCACCGAGATCAACACATTTAAGTCATAACAGCACTCTGGAGTGGATCTGCTTTCGTTTCAATGTGATTCCAGTGTCTTTGAACACAAAATGGCGTCTAAACATCAAATAAGTGCAAAACAATGCTTTTACAAGTTTAATGTGGTGAAAAGGCTGTAACAGCTGTTTCACGCAGGGAAGAGGCTTTTAAGCTGTTATTTGCAGGTAACACACGTTTTAACCACTATTGCTGTGTCAGTTGTCAAATAAGCTGCATTCTTCAATGTCCCACCGAGATCAACACATTTAAGTCATAACAGCACTCTGGAGTGGATCTGCTTTCGTTCCAATGTGATTCCAGTGTCTTTGAACACAAAATGGCGTCTAAACATCAAATAAGTGCAAAACAATGCTTTTACAAGTTTAATGTGGTGAAAAGGCTGTAATAGCTGTTTCACGCAGGGAAGAGGCTTTTAAGCTGTTATTTGCAGGTAACACACGTTTTAACCACTATTGCTGTGTCAGTTGTCAAATAAGCTGCATTCTTCAATGTCCCACCGAGATCAACACATTTAAGTCATAACAGCACTCTGGAGTGGATCTGCTTTCGTTTCAATGTGATTCCAGTGTCTTTGAACACAAAATGGCGTCTAAACATCAAATAAGTGCAAAACAATGCTTTTACAAGTTTAATGTGGTGAAAAGGCTGTAACAGCTGTTTCACGCAGGGAAGAGGCTTTTAAGCTGTTATTTGCAGGTAACACACGTTTTAACCACTATTGCTGTGTCAGTTGTCAAATAAGCTGCATTCTTCAATGTCCCACCGAGATCAACACATTTAAGTCATAACAGCACTCTGGAGTGGATCTGCTTTCGTTTCAATGTGATTCCAGTGTCTTTGAACACAAAATGGCGTCTAAACATCAAATAAGTGCAAAACAATGCTTTTACAAGTTTAATGTGGTGAAAAGGCTGTAACAGCTGTTTCACGCAGGGAAGAGGCTTTTAAGCTGTTATTTGCAGGTAACACACGTTTTAACCACTATTGCTGTGTCAGTTGTCAAATAAGCTGTATTCTTCAATGTCCCACCGAGATCAACACATTTAAGTCACAACAGCACTCTGGAGTGGATCTGCTTTCGTTTCAATGTGATTCCAGTGTCTTTGAACACAAAATGGCGTCTAAACATCAAATAAGTGCAAAACAATGCTTTTACAAGTTTAATGTGGTGAAAAGGCTGTAACAGCTGTTTCACGCAGGGAAGAGCATTTTAAGCTGTTATTTGCAGGTAGCACACGTTTTAACCACTATTGCTGTGTCAGTTGTCAAATAAGCTGTATTCTTCAATGTCCCACCGAGATCAACACATTTAAGTCACAACAGCACTCTGGAGTGGATCTGCTTTCGTTTCAATGTGATTCCAGTGTCTTTGAACACAAAATGGCGTCTAAACATCAAATAAGTGCAAAACAATGCTTTTACAAGTTTAATGTGGTGAAAAGGCTGTAACAGCTGTTTCACGCAGGGAAGAGGCTTTTAAGCTGTTATTTGCAGGTAACACACGTTTTAACCACTATTGCTGTGTCAGTTGTCAAATAAGCTGCATTCTTCAATGTCCCACCGAGATCAACACATTTAAGTCATAACAGCACTCTGGAGTGGATCTGCTTTCGTTTCAATGTGATTCCAGTGTCTTTGAACACAAAATGGCGTCTAAACATCAAATAAGTGCAAAACAATGCTTTTACAAGTTTAATGTGGTGAAAAGGCTGTAACAGCTGTTTCACGCAGGGAAGAGGCTTTTAAGCTGTTATTTGCAGGTAACACACGTTTTAACCACTATTGCTGTGTCAGTTGTCAAATAAGCTGCATTCTTCAATGTCCCACCGAGATCAACACATTTAAGTCATAACAGCACTCTGGAGTGGATCTGCTTTCGTTTCAATGTGATTCCAGTGTCTTTGAACACAAAATGGCGTCTAAACATCAAATAAGTGCAAAACAATGCTTTTACAAGTTTAATGTGGTGAAAAGGCTGTAACAGCTGTTTCACGCAGGGAAGAGGCTTTTAAGCTGTTATTTGCAGGTAACACACGTTTTAACCACTATTGCTGTGTCAGTTGTCAAATAAGCTGCATTCTTCAATGTCCCACCGAGATCAACACATTTAAGTCATAACAGCACTCTGGAGTGGATCTGCTTTCGTTTCAATGTGATTCCAGTGTCTTTGAACACAAAATGGCGTCTAAACATCAAATAAGTGCAAAACAATGCTTTTACAAGTTTAATGTGGTGAAAAGGCTGTAACAGCTGTTTCACGCAGGGAAGAGGCTTTTAAGCTGTTATTTGCAGGTAACACACGTTTTAACCACTATTGCTGTGTCAGTTGTCAAATAAGCTGCATTCTTCAATGTCCCACCGAGATCAACACATTTAAGTCATAACAGCACTCTGGAGTGGATCTGCTTTCGTTTCAATGTGATTCCAGTGTCTTTGAACACAAAATGGCGTCTAAACATCAAATAAGTGCAAAACAATGCTTTTACAAGTTTAATGTGGTGAAAAGGCTGTAACAGCTGTTTCACGCAGGGAAGAGGCTTTTAAGCTGTTATTTGCAGGTAACACACGTTTTAACCACTATTGCTGTGTCAGTTGTCAAATAAGCTGTATTCTTCAATGTCCCACCGAGATCAACACATTTAAGTCACAACAGCACTCTGGAGTGGATCTGCTTTCGTTTCAATGTGATTCCAGTGTCTTTGAACACAAAATGGCGTCTAAACATCAAATAAGTGCAAAACAATGCTTTTACAAGTTTAATGTGGTGAAAAGGCTGTAACAGCTGTTTCACGCAGGGAAGAGCATTTTAAGCTGTTATTTGCAGGTAGCACACGTTTTAACCACTATTGCTGTGTCAGTTGTCAAATAAGCTGTATTCTTCAATGTCCCACCGAGATCAACACATTTAAGTCACAACAGCACTCTGGAGTGGATCTGCTTTCGTTTCAATGTGATTCCAGTGTCTTTGAACACAAAATGGCGTCTAAACATCAAATAAGTGCAAAACAATGCTTTTACAAGTTTAATGTGGTGAAAAGGCTGTAACAGCTGTTTCACGCAGGGAAGAGGCTTTTAAGCTGTTATTTGCAGGTAACACACGTTTTAACCACTATTGCTGTGTCAGTTGTCAAATAAGCTGCATTCTTCAATGTCCCACCGAGATCAACACATTTAAGTCATAACAGCACTCTGGAGTGGATCTGCTTTCGTTTCAATGTGATTCCAGTGTCTTTGAACACAAAATGGCGTCTAAACATCAAATAAGTGCAAAACAATGCTTTTACAAGTTTAATGTGGTGAAAAGGCTGTAACAGCTGTTTCACGCAGGGAAGAGGCTTTTAAGCTGTTATTTGCAGGTAACACACGTTTTAACCACTATTGCTGTGTCAGTTGTCAAATAAGCTGCATTCTTCAATGTCCCACCGAGATCAACACATTTAAGTCATAACAGCACTCTGGAGTGGATCTGCTTTCGTTTCAATGTGATTCCAGTGTCTTTGAACACAAAATGGCGTCTAAACATCAAATAAGTGCAAAACAATGCTTTTACAAGTTTAATGTGGTGAAAAGGCTGTAACAGCTGTTTCACGCAGGGAAGAGGCTTTTAAGCTGTTATTTGCAGGTAACACACGTTTTAACCACTATTGCTGTGTCAGTTGTCAAATAAGCTGCATTCTTCAATGTCCCACCGAGATCAACACATTTAAGTCATAACAGCACTCTGGAGTGGATCTGCTTTCGTTTCAATGTGATTCCAGTGTCTTTGAACACAAAATGGCGTCTAAACATCAAATAAGTGCAAAACAATGCTTTTACAAGTTTAATGTGGTGAAAAGGCTGTAACAGCTGTTTCACGCAGGGAAGAGGCTTTTAAGCTGTTATTTGCAGGTAACACACGTTTTAACCACTATTGCTGTGTCAGTTGTCAAATAAGCTGTATTCTTCAATGTCCCACCGAGATCAACACATTTAAGTCACAACAGCACTCTGGAGTGGATCTGCTTTCGTTTCAATGTGATTCCAGTGTCTTTGAACACAAAATGGCGTCTAAACATCAAATAAGTGCAAAACAATGCTTTTACAAGTTTAATGTGGTGAAAAGGCTGTAACAGCTGTTTCACGCAGGGAAGAGCATTTTAAGCTGTTATTTGCAGGTAGCACACGTTTTAACCACTATTGCTGTGTCAGTTGTCAAATAAGCTGTATTCTTCAATGTCCCACCGAGATCAACACATTTAAGTCACAACAGCACTCTGGAGTGGATCTGCTTTCGTTTCAATGTGATTCCAGTGTCTTTGAACACAAAATGGCGTCTAAACATCAAATAAGTGCAAAACAATGCTTTTACAAGTTTAATGTGGTGAAAAGGCTGTAACAGCTGTTTCACGCAGGGAAGAGGCTTTTAAGCTGTTATTTGTAGGTAACACACGTTTTAACCACTATTGCTGTGTCAGTTGTCAAATAAGCTGCATTCTTCAATGTCCCACCGAGATCAACACATTTAAGTCATAACAGCACTCTGGAGTGGATCTGCTTTCGTTTCAATGTGATTCCAGTGTCTTTGAACACAAAATGGCGTCTAAACATCAAATAAGTGCAAAACAATGCTTTTACAAGTTTAATGTGGTGAAAAGGCTGTAACAGCTGTTTCACGCAGGGAAGAGGCTTTTAAGCTGTTATTTGCAGGTAACACACGTTTTAACCACTATTGCTGTGTCAGTTGTCAAATAAGCTGCATTCTTCAATGTCCCACCGAGATCAACACATTTAAGTCATAACAGCACTCTGGAGTGGATCTGCTTTCGTTTCAATGTGATTCCAGTGTCTTTGAACACAAAATGGCGTCTAAACATCAAATAAGTGCAAAACAATGCTTTTACAAGTTTAATGTGGTGAAAAGGCTGTAACAGCTGTTTCACGCAGGGAAGAGGCTTTTAAGCTGTTATTTGCAGGTAACACACGTTTTAACCACTATTGCTGTGTCAGTTGTCAAATAAGCTGCATTCTTCAATGTCCCACCGAGATCAACACATTTAAGTCATAACAGCACTCTGGAGTGGATCTGCTTTCGTTTCAATGTGATTCCAGTGTCTTTGAACACAAAATGGCGTCTAAACATCAAATAAGTGCAAAACAATGCTTTTACAAGTTTAATGTGGTGAAAAGGCTGTAACAGCTGTTTCACGCAGGGAAGAGGCTTTTAAGCTGTTATTTGCAGGTAACACACGTTTTAACCACTATTGCTGTGTCAGTTGTCAAATAAGCTGCATTCTTCAATGTCCCACCGAGATTAACACATTTAAGTCATAACAGCACTCTGGAGTGGATCTGCTTTCGTTCCAGTGTGATTCCAGTGTCTTTGAACACAAAATGGCGTCTAAACATCAAATAAGTGCAAAACAATGCTTTTACAAGTTTAATGTGGTGAAAAGGTTGTAACAGCTGTTTCACGCAGGGAAGAGGCTTTTAAGCTGTTATTTGCAGGTAACACACGTTTTAACCACTATTGCTGTGTCAGTGTTCAAATAAGCTGTATTCTTCAATGTCCCACCGAGATCAACACATTTAAGTCATAACAGCACTCTGGAGTGGATCTGCTTTCGTTTCAATGTGATTCCAGTGTCTTTGAACACAAAATGGCGTCTAAACATCAAATAAGTGCAAAACAATGCTTTTACAAGTTTAATGTGGTGAAAAGGCTGTAACAGCTGTTTCACGCAGGGAAGAGGCTTTTAAGCTGTTATTTGCAGGTAACACACGTTTTAACCACTATTGCTGTGTCAGTTGTCAAATAAGCTGCATTCTTCAATGTCCCACCGAGATCAACACATTTAAGTCATAACAGCACTCTGGAGTGGATCTGCTTTCGTTCCAATGTGATTCCAGTGTCTTTGAACACAAAATGGCGTCTAAACATCAAATAAGTGCAAAACAATGCTTTTACAAGTTTAATGTGGTGAAAAGGCTGTAATAGCTGTTTCACGCAGGGAAGAGGCTTTTAAGCTGTTATTTGCAGGTAACACACGTTTTAACCACTATTGCTGTGTCAGTTGTCAAATAAGCTGCATTCTTCAATGTCCCACCGAGATCAACACATTTAAGTCATAACAGCACTCTGGAGTGGATCTGCTTTCGTTTCAATGTGATTCCAGTGTCTTTGAACACAAAATGGCGTCTAAACATCAAATAAGTGCAAAACAATGCTTTCACAAGTTTAATGTGGTGAAAAGGCTGTAACAGCTGTTTCACGCAGGGAAGAGGCTTTTAAGCTGTTATTTGCAGGTAACACACGTTTTAACCACTATTGCTGTGTCAGTTGTCAAGTAAGCTGCATTCTTCAATGTCCCACCGAGATCAACACATTTAAGTCATAACAGCACTCTGGAGTGGATCTGCTTTCGTTTCAATGTGATTCCAGTGTCTTTGAACACAAAATGGCGTCTAAACATCAAATAAGTGCAAAACAATGCTTTTACAAGTTTAATGTGGTGAAAAGGCTGTAACAGCTGTTTCACGCAGGGAAGAGCATTTTAAGCTGTTATTTGCAGGTAGCACACGTTTTAACCACTATTGCTGTGTCAGTTGTCAAATAAGCTGTATTCTTCAATGTCCCACCGAGATCAACACATTTAAGTCACAACAGCACTCTGGAGTGGATCTGCTTTCGTTTCAATGTGATTCCAGTGTCTTTGAACACAAAATGGCGTCTAAACATCAAATAAGTGCAAAACAATGCTTTTACAAGTTTAATGTGGTGAAAAGGCTGTAACAGCTGTTTCACGCAGGGAAGAGGCTTTTAAGCTGTTATTTGCAGGTAACACACGTTTTAACCACTATTGCTGTGTCAGTTGTCAAATAAGCTGCATTCTTCAATGTCCCACCGAGATCAACACATTTAAGTCATAACAGCACTCTGGAGTGGATCTGCTTTCGTTTCAATGTGATTCCAGTGTCTTTGAACACAAAATGGCGTCTAAACATCAAATAAGTGCAAAACAATGCTTTTACAAGTTTAATGTGGTGAAAAGGCTGTAACAGCTGTTTCACGCAGGGAAGAGGCTTTTAAGCTGTTATTTGCAGGTAACACACGTTTTAACCACTATTGCTGTGTCAGTTGTCAAATAAGCTGCATTCTTCAATGTCCCACCGAGATCAACACATTTAAGTCATAACAGCACTCTGGAGTGGATCTGCTTTCGTTTCAATGTGATTCCAGTGTCTTTGAACACAAAATGGCGTCTAAACATCAAATAAGTGCAAAACAATGCTTTTATAAGTTTAATGTGGTGAAAAGGCTGTAACAGCTGTTTCACGCAGGGAAGAGGCTTTTAAGCTGTTATTTGCAGGTAACACACGTTTTAACCACTATTGCTGTGTCAGTTGTCAAATAAGCTGCATTCTTCAATGTCCCACCGAGATCAACACATTTAAGTCATAACAGCACTCTGGAGTGGATCTGCTTTCGTTTCAATGTGATTCCAGTGTCTTTGAACACAAAATGGCGTCTAAACATCAAATAAGTGCAAAACAATGCTTTTACAAGTTTAATGTGGTGAAAAGGCTGTAACAGCTGTTTCACGCAGGGAAGAGGCTTTTAAGCTGTTATTTGCAGGTAACACACGTTTTAACCACTATTGCTGTGTCAGTTGTCAAATAAGCTGTATTCTTCAATGTCCCACCGAGATCAACACATTTAAGTCATAACAGCACTCTGGAGTGGATCTGCTTTCGTTTTAATGTGATTCCAGTGTCTTTGAACACAAAATGGCGTCTAAACATCAAATAAGTGCAAAACAATGCTTTTACAAGTTTAATGTGGTGAAAAGGCTGTAACAGCTGTTTCACGCAGGGAAGAGGCTTTTAAGCTGTTATTTGCAGGTAACACACGTTTTAACCACTATTGCTGTGTCAGTTGTCAAATAAGCTGCATTCTTCAATGTCCCACCGAGATCAACACATTTAAGTCATAACAGCACTCTGGAGTGGATCTGCTTTCGTTTCAATGTGATTCCAGTGTCTTTGAACACAAAATGGCGTCTAAACATCAAATAAGTGCAAAACAATGCTTTTACAAGTTTAATGTGGTGAAAAGGCTGTAACAGCTGTTTCACGCAGGGAAGAGGCTTTTAAGCTGTTATTTGCAGGTAACACACGTTTTAACCACTATTGCTGTGTCAGTTGTCAAATAAGCTGTATTCTTCAATGTCCCACCGAGATCAACACATTTAAGTCACAACAGCACTCTGGAGTGGATCTGCTTTCGTTTCAATGTGATTCCAGTGTCTTTGAACACAAAATGGCGTCTAAACATCAAATAAGTGCAAAACAATGCTTTTACAAGTTTAATGTGGTGAAAAGGCTGTAACAGCTGTTTCACGCAGGGAAGAGCATTTTAAGCTGTTATTTGCAGGTAGCACACGTTTTAACCACTATTGCTGTGTCAGTTGTCAAATAAGCTGTATTCTTCAATGTCCCACCGAGATCAACACATTTAAGTCACAACAGCACTCTGGAGTGGATCTGCTTTCGTTTCAATGTGATTCCAGTGTCTTTGAACACAAAATGGCGTCTAAACATCAAATAAGTGCAAAACAATGCTTTTACAAGTTTAATGTGGTGAAAAGGCTGTAACAGCTGTTTCACGCAGGGAAGAGGCTTTTAAGCTGTTATTTGCAGGTAACACACGTTTTAACCACTATTGCTGTGTCAGTTGTCAAATAAGCTGCATTCTTCAATGTCCCACCGAGATCAACACATTTAAGTCATAACAGCACTCTGGAGTGGATCTGCTTTCGTTTCAATGTGATTCCAGTGTCTTTGAACACAAAATGGCGTCTAAACATCAAATAAGTGCAAAACAATGCTTTTACAAGTTTAATGTGGTGAAAAGGCTGTAACAGCTGTTTCACGCAGGGAAGAGGCTTTTAAGCTGTTATTTGCAGGTAACACACGTTTTAACCACTATTGCTGTGTCAGTTGTCAAATAAGCTGCATTCTTCAATGTCCCACCGAGATCAACACATTTAAGTCATAACAGCACTCTGGAGTGGATCTGCTTTCGTTTCAATGTGATTCCAGTGTCTTTGAACACAAAATGGCGTCTAAACATCAAATAAGTGCAAAACAATGCTTTTATAAGTTTAATGTGGTGAAAAGGCTGTAACAGCTGTTTCACGCAGGGAAGAGGCTTTTAAGCTGTTATTTGCAGGTAACACACGTTTTAACCACTATTGCTGTGTCAGTTGTCAAATAAGCTGCATTCTTCAATGTCCCACCGAGATCAACACATTTAAGTCATAACAGCACTCTGGAGTGGATCTGCTTTCGTTTCAATGTGATTCCAGTGTCTTTGAACACAAAATGGCGTCTAAACATCAAATAAGTGCAAAACAATGCTTTTACAAGTTTAATGTGGTGAAAAGGCTGTAACAGCTGTTTCACGCAGGGAAGAGGCTTTTAAGCTGTTATTTATTTGCAGGTAACACACGTTTTAACCACTATTGCTGTGTCAGTTGTCAAATAAGCTGTATTCTTCAATGTCCCACCGAGATCAACACATTTAAGTCATAACAGCACTCTGGAGTGGATCTGCTTTCGTTTCAATGTGATTCCAGTGTCTTTGAACACAAAATGGCGTCTAAACATCAAATAAGTGCAAAACAATGCTTTTACAAGTTTAATGTGGTGAAAAGGCTGTAACAGCTGTTTCACGCAGGGAAGAGGCTTTTAAGCTGTTATTTGCAGGTAACACACGTTTTAACCACTAATGCTGTGTCAGTTGTCAAATAAGCTGTATTCTTCAATGTCCCACCGAGATCAACACATTTAAGTCACAACAGCACTCTGGAGTGGATCTGCTTTCGTTCAATGTGATTCCAGTGTCTTTGAACACAAAATGGCGTCTAAACATCAAATAAGTGCAAAACAATGCTTTTACAAGTTTAATGTGGTGAAAAGGCTGTAACAGCTGTTTCACGCAGGGAAGAGGCTTTTAAGCTGTTATTTGCAGGTAACACACGTTTTAACCACTATTGCTGTGTCAGTTGTCAAATAAGCTGCATTCTTCAATGTCCCACCGAGATCAACACATTTAAGTCATAACAGCACTCTGGAGTGGATCTGCTTTCGTTTCAATGTGATTCCAGTGTCTTTGAACACAAAATGGCGTCTAAACATCAAATAAGTGCAAAACAATGCTTTTACAAGTTTAATGTGGTGAAAAGGCTGTAACAGCTGTTTCACGCAGGGAAGAGGCTTTTAAGCTGTTATTTGCAGGTAACACACGTTTTAACCACTATTGCTGTGTCAGTTGTCAAATAAGCTGCATTCTTCAATGTCCCACCGAGATCAACACATTTAAGTCATAACAGCACTCTGGAGTGGATCTGCTTTCGTTTCAATGTGATTCCAGTGTCTTTGAACACAAAATGGCGTCTAAACATCAAATAAGTGCAAAACAATGCTTTTACAAGTTTAATGTGGTGAAAAGGCTGTAACAGCTGTTTCACGCAGGGAAGAGGCTTTTAAGCTGTTATTTGCAGGTAACACACGTTTTAACCACTATTGCTGTGTCAGTTGTCAAATAAGCTGCATTCTTCAATGTCCCACCAAGATCAACACATTTAAGTCATAACAGCACGCTGGAGTGGATCTGCTTTCGTTCCAATGTGATTCCAGTGTCTTTGAACACAAAATGGCGTCTAAACATCAAATAAGTGCAAAACAATGCTTTTACAAGTTTAATGTGGTGAAAAGGCTGTAATAGCTGTTTCACGCAGGGAAGAGGCTTTTAAGCTGTTATTTGCAGGTAACACAGGTTTTAACCACTATTGCTGTGTCAGTTGTCAAATAAGCTGCATTCTTCATTGTCCCACCGAGATCAACACATTTAAGTCATAACAGCACTCTGGAGTGGATCTGCTTTCGTTTCAATGTGATTCCAGTGTCTTTGAACACAAAATGGCGTCTAAACATCAAATAAGTGCAAAACAATGCTTTTACAAGTTTAATGTGGTGAAAAGGCTTGTAACAGCTGTTTCACGCAGGGAAGAGGCTTTTAAAGCTGTTATTTGCAGGTAACACACGTTTTAACCACTATTGCTGTGTCAGTTGTCAAATAAGCTGCATTCTTCAATGTCCCACCGAGATCAACACATTTAAGTCATAACAGCACTCTGGAGTGGATCTGCTTTCGTTTCAATGTGATTCCAGTGTCTTTGAACACAAAATGGCGTCTAAACATCAAATAAGTGCAAAACAATGCTTTTACAAGTTTAATGTGGTGAAAAGGCTGTAACAGCTGTTTCACGCAGGGAAGAGGCTTTTAAGCTGTTATTTGCAGGTAACACACGTTTTAACCACTATTGCTGTGTCAGTTGTCAAATAAGCTGCATTCTTCAATGTCCCACCGAGATCGACACATTAAAGTCATAACAGCACTCTGGAGTGGATCTGCTTTCGTTTCAATGTGATTCCAGTGTCTTTGAACACAAAATGGCGTCTAAACATCAAATAAGTGCAAAACAATGCTTTTACAAGTTTAATGTGGTGAAAAGGTTGTAACAGCTGTTTCACGCAGGGAAGAGGCTTTTAAGCTGTTATTTGCAGGTAACACACGTTTTAACCACTATTGCTGTGCCAGTTGTCAAATAAGCTGCATTCTTCAATGTCCCACCGAGATCAACACATTTAAGTCATAACAGCACTCTGGAGTGGATCTGCTTTCGTTTCAATGTGATTCCAGTGTCTTTGAACACAAAATGGCGTCTAAACATCAAATAAGTGCAAAACAATGCTTTTACAAGTTTAATGTGGTGAAAAGGCTGTAACAGCTGTTTCACGCAGGGAAGAGGCTTTTAAGCTGTTATTTGCAGGTAACACAGGTTTTAACCACTATTGCTGTGTCAGTTGTCAAATAAGCTGCATTCTTCATTGTCCCACCGAGATCAACACATTTAAGTCATAACAGCACTCTGGAGTGGATCTGCTTTCGTTTCAATGTGATTCCAGTGTCTTTGAACACAAAATGGCGTCTAAACATCAAATAAGTGCAAAACAATGCTTTTACAAGTTTAATGTGGTGAAAAGGCTGTAACAGCTGTTTCACGCAGGGAAGAGGCTTTTAAGCTGTTATTTGCAGGTAACACACGTTTTAACCACTATTGCTGTGTCAGTTGTCAAATAAGCTGCATTCTTCAATGTCCCACCAGAGATCAACACATTTAAGTCATAACAGCACGCTGGAGTGGATCTGCTTTCGTTTCAATGTGATTCCAGTGTCTTTGAACACAAAATGGCGTCTAAACATCAAATAGTGCAAAACAATGCTTTTACAAGTTTAATGTGGTGAAAAGGCTGTAATCAGCTGTTTCACGCAGGGAAGAGGCTTTTAAGCTGTTATTTGCAGGTAACACAGGTTTTAACCACTATTGCTGTGTCAGTTGTCAAATAAGCTGCATTCTTCATTGTCCCACCGAGATCAACACATTTAAGTCATAACAGCACTCTGGAGTGGATCTGCTTTCGTTTCAATGTGATTCCAGTGTCTTTGAACACAAAATGGCGTCTAAACATCAAATAAGTGCAAAACAATGCTTTTACAAGTTTAATGTGGTGAAAAGGCTGTAACAGCTGTTTCACGCAGGGAAGAGGCTTTTAAGCTGTTATTTGCAGGTAACACACGTTTTAACCACTATTGCTGTGTCAGTTGTCAAATAAGCTGCATTCTTCAATGTCCCACCGAGATCAACACATTTAAGTCATAACAGCACTCTGGAGTGGATCTGCTTTCGTTTCAATGTGATTCCAGTGTCTTTGAACACAAAATGGCGTCTAAACATCAAATAAGTGCAAAACAATGCTTTTACAAGTTTAATGTGGTGAAAAGGCTGTAACAGCTGTTTCACGCAGGGAAGAGGCTTTTAAGCTGTTATTTGCAGGTAACACACGTTTTAACCACTATTGCTGTGTCAGTTGTCAAATAAGCTGCATTCTTCAATGTCCCACCGAGATCGACACATTTAAGTCATAACAGCACTCTGGAGTGGATCTGCTTTCGTTTCAATGTGATTCCAGTGTCTTTGACACAAAATGGCGTCTAAACATCAAATAAGTGCAAAACAATGCTTTTACAAGTTTAATGTGGTGAAAAGGCTTGTAACAGCTGTTTCACGCAGGGAAGAGGCTTTTAAGCTGTTATTTGCAGGTAACACACGTTTTAACCACTATTGCTGTGTCAGTTGTCAAATAAGCTGCATTCTTCAATGTCCCACCGAGATCAACACATTTAAGTCATAACAGCACTCTGGAGTGGATCTGCTTTCGTTTTCAATGTGATTCCAGTGTCTTTGAACACAAAATGGCGTCTAAACATCAAATAAGTGCAAAACAATGCTTTTACAAGTTTAATGTGGTGAAAAGGCTGTAACAGCTGTTTCACGCAGGGAAGAGGCTTTTAAGCTGTTATTTGCAGGTAACACAGGTTTTAACCACTATTGCTGTGTCAGTTGTCAAATAAGCTGCATTCTTCATTGTCCCACCGAGATCAACACATTTAAGTCATAACAGCACTCTGGAGTGGATCTGCTTTCGTTTCAATGTGATTCCAGTGTCTTTGAACACAAAATGGCGTCTAAACATCAAATAAGTGCAAAACAATGCTTTTACAAGTTTAATGTGGTGAAAAGGCTGTAACAGCTGTTTCACGCAGGGAAGAGGCTTTTAAGCTGTTATTTGCAGGTAACACACGTTTTAACCACTATTGCTGTGTCAGTTGTCAAATAAGCTGCATTCTTCAATGTCCCACCGAGATCAACACATTTAAGTCATAACAGCACTCTGGAGTGGATCTGCTTTCGTTTCAATGTGATTCCAGTGTCTTTGAACACAAAATGGCGTCTAAACATCAAATAAGTGCAAAACAATTGCTTTTACAAGTTTAATGTGGTGAAAAGGCTGTAACAGCTGTTTCACGCAGGGAAGAGGCTTTTAAGCTGTTATTTGCAGGTAACACACGTTTTAACCACTATTGCTGTGTCAGTTGTCAAATAAGCTGCATTCTTCAATGTCCCACCGAGATCGACACATTAAAGTCATAACAGCACTCTGGAGTGGATCTGCTTTCGTTTCAATGTGATTCCAGTGTCTTTGAACACAAAATGGCGTCTAAACATCAAATAAGTGCAAAACAATGCTTTTACAAGTTTAATGTGGTGAAAAGGTTGTAACAGCTGTTTCACGCAGGGAAGAGGCTTTTAAGCTGTTATTTGCAGGTAACACACGTTTTAACCACTATTGCTGTGCCAGTTGTCAAATAAGCTGCATTCTTCAATGTCCCACCGAGATCAACACATTTAAGTCATAACAGCACTCTGGAGTGGATCTGCTTTCGTTTCAATGTGATTCCAGTGTCTTTGAACACAAAATGGCGTCTAAACATCAAATAAGTGCAAAACAATGCTTTTACAAGTTTAATGTGGTGAAAAGGCTGTAACAGCTGTTTCACGCAGGGAAGAGGCTTTTAAGCTGTTATTTGCAGGTAACACACGTTTTAACCACTATTGCTGTGTCAGTTGTCAAATAAGCTGCATTCTTCAATGTCCCACCGAGATCAACACATTTAAGTCATAACAGCACTCTGGAGTGGATCTGCTTTCGTTTCAATGTGATTCCAGTGTCTTTGAACACAAAATGGCGTCTAAACATCAAATAAGTGCAAAACAATGCTTTTACAAGTTTAATGTGGTGAAAAGGCTGTAACAGCTGTTTCACGCAGGGAAGAGGCTTTTAAGCTGTTATTTGCAGGTAACACACGTTTTAACCACTATTGCTGTGTCAGTTGTCAAATAAGCTGCATTCTTCAATGTCCCACCGAGATCGACACATTAAAGTCATAACAGCACTCTGGAGTGGATCTGCTTTCGTTTCAATGTGATTCCAGTGTCTTTGAACACAAAATGGCGTCTAAACATCAAATAAGTGCAAAACAATGCTTTTACAAGTTTAATGTGGTGAAAAGGTTGTAACAGCTGTTTCACGCAGGGAAGAGGCTTTTAAGCTGTTATTTGCAGGTAACACACGTTTTAACCACTATTGCTGTGCCAGTTGTCAAATAAGCTGCATTCTTCAATGTCCCACCGAGATCAACACATTTAAGTCATAACAGCACTCTGGAGTGGATCTGCTTTCGTTTCAATGTGATTCCAGTGTCTTTGAACACAAAATGGCGTCTAAACATCAAATAAGTGCAAAACAATGCTTTTACAAGTTTAATGTGGTGAAAAGGCTGTAACAGCTGTTTCACGCAGGGAAGAGGCTTTTAAGCTGTTATTTGCAGGTAACACACGTTTTAACCACTATTGCTGTGTCAGTTGTCAAATAAGCTGCATTCTTCAATGTCCCACCGAGATCAACACATTTAAGTCATAACAGCACTCTGGAGTGGATCTGCTTTCGTTTCAATGTGATTCCAGTGTCTTTGAACACAAAATGGCGTCTAAACATCAAATAAGTGCAAAACAATGCTTTTACAAGTTTAATGTGGTGAAAGGCTGTAACAGCTGTTTCACGCAGGGAAGAGGCTTTTAAGCTGTTATTTGCAGGTAACACACGTTTTAACCACTATTGCTGTGTCAGTTGTCAAATAAGCTGCATTCTTCAATGTCCCACCGAGATCAACACATTTAAGTCACAACAGCACTCTGGAGTGGATCTGCTTTCGTTTCAATGTGATTCCAGTGTCTTTGAACACAAAATGGCGTCTAAACATCAAATAAGTGCAAAACAATGCTTTTACAAGTTTAATGTGGTGAAAAGGCTGTAACAGCTGTTTCACGCAGGGAAGAGGCTTTTAAGCTGTTATTTGCAGGTAACACACGTTTTAACCACTATTGCTGTGTCAGTTGTCAAATAAGCTGCATTCTTCAATGTCCCACCGAGATCGACACATTAAAGTCATAACAGCACTCTGGAGTGGATCTGCTTTCGTTTCAATGTGATTCCAGTGTCTTTGAACACAAAATGGCGTCTAAACATCAAATAAGTGCAAAACAATGCTTTTACAAGTTTAATGTGGTGAAAAGGCTGTAACAGCTGTTTCACGCAGGGAAGAGGCTTTTAAGCTGTTATTTGCAGGTAACACACGTTTTAACCACTATTGCTGTGCCAGTTGTCAAATAAGCTGCATTCTTCAATGTCCCACCGAGATCAACACATTTAAGTCATAACAGCACTCTGGAGTGGATCTGCTTTCGTTTCAATGTGATTCCAGTGTCTTTGAACACAAAATGGCGTCTAAACATCAAATAAGTGCAAAACAATGCTTTTACAAGTTTAATGTGGTGAAAAGGCTGTAACAGCTGTTTCACGCAGGGAAGAGGCTTTTAAGCTGTTATTTGCATGTAACACACGTTTTAACCACTATTGCTGTGTCAGTTGTCAAATAAGCTGCATTCTTCAATGTCCCACCGAGATCAACACATTTAAGTCATAACAGCACTCTGGAGTGGATCTGCTTTCGTTTCAATGTGATTCCAGTGTCTTTGAACACAAAATGGCGTCTAAACATCAAATAAGTGCAAAACAATGCTTTTACAAGTTTAATGTGGTGAAAAGGCTGTAACAGCTGTTTCACGCAGGGAAGAGGCTTTTAAGCTGTTATTTGCAGGTAACACACGTTTTAACCACTATTGCTGTGTCAGTTGTCAAATAAGCTGCATTCTTCAATGTCCCACCGAGATCAACACATTAAAGTCATAACAGCACTCTGGAGTGGATCTGCTTTCGTTTCAATGTGATTCCAGTGTCTTTGAACACAAAATGGCGTCTAAACATCAAATAAGTGCAAAACAATGCTTTTACAAGTTTAATGTGGTGAAAAGGCTGTAACAGCTGTTTCACGCAGGGAAGAGGCTTTTAAGCTGTTATTTGCAGGTAACACACGTTTTAACCACTATTGCTGTGTCAGTTGTCAAATAAGCTGTATTCTTCAATGTCCCACCGAGATCAACACATTTAAGTCACAACAGCACTCTGGAGTGGATCTGCTTTCGTTTCAATGTGATTCCAGTGTCTTTGAACACAAAATGGCGTCTAAACATCAAATAAGTGCAAAACAATGCTTTTACAAGTTTAATGTGGTGAAAAGGCTGTAACAGCTGTTTCACGCAGGGAAGAGGCTTTAAGCTGTTATTTGCAGGTAACACACGTTTTAACCACTATTGCTGTGTCAGTTGTCAAATAAGCTGCATTCTTCAATGTCCCACCGAGATCAACACATTTAAGTCATAACAGCACTCTGGAGTGGATCTGCTTTCGTTTCAATGTGATTCCAGTGTCTTTGAACACAAAATGGCGTCTAAACATCAAATAAGTGCAAAACAATGCTTTTACAAGTTTAATGTGGTGAAAAGGCTGTAACAGCTGTTTCACGCAGGGAAGAGGCTTTTAAGCTGTTATTTGCAGGTAACACACGTTTTAACCACTATTGCTGTGTCAGTTGTCAAATAAGCTGTATTCTTCAATGTCCCACCGAGATCAACACATTTAAGTCACAACAGCACTCTGGAGTGGATCTGCTTTCGTTTCAATGTGATACCAGTGTCTTTGAACACAAAATGGCGTCTAAACATCAAATAAGTGCAAAACAATGCTTTTACAAGTTTAATGTGGTGAAAAGGCTGTAACAGCTGTTTCACGCAGGGAAGAGGCTTTTAAGCTGTTATTTGCAGGTAACACACGTTTTAACCACTATTGCTGTGTCAGTTGTCAAATAAGCTGTATTCTTCAATGTCCCACCGAGATCAACACATTTAAGTCACAACAGCACTCTGGAGTGGATCTGCTTTCGTTTCAATGTGATTCCAGTGTCTTTGAACACAAAATGGCGTCTAAACATCAAATAAGTGCAAAACAATGCTTTTACAAGTTTAATGTGGTGAAAAGGCTGTAACAGCTGTTTCACGCAGGGAAGAGGCTTTTAAGCTGTTATTTGCAGGTAACACACGTTTTAACCACTATTGCTGTGTCAGTTGTCAAATAAGCTGCATTCTTCAATGTCCCACCGAGATCAACACATTTAAGTCATAACAGCACTCTGGAGTGGATCTGCTTTCGTTTCAATGTGATTCCAGTGTCTTTGAACACAAAATGGCGTCTAAACATCAAATAAGTGCAAAACAATGCTTTTACAAGTTTAATGTGGTGAAAAGGCTGTAACAGCTGTTTCACGCAGGGAAGAGGCTTTTAAGCTGTTATTTGCAGGTAACACACGTTTTAACCACTATTGCTGTGTCAGTTGTCAAATAAGCTGTATTCTTCAATGTCCCACCGAGATCAACACATTTAAGTCACAACAGCACTCTGGAGTGGATCTGCTTTCGTTTCAATGTGATACCAGTGTCTTTGAACACAAAATGGCGTCTAAACATCAAATAAGTGCAAAACAATGCTTTTACAAGTTTAATGTGGTGAAAAGGCTGTAACAGCTGTTTCACGCAGGGAAGAGGCTTTTAAGCTGTTATTTGCAGGTAAGACACGTTTTAACCACTATTGCTGTGTCAGTTGTCAAATAAGCTGCATTCTTCAATGTCCCACCGAGATCGACACATTAAAGTCATAACAGCACTCTGGAGTGGATCTGCTTTCGTTTCAATGTGATTCCAGTGTCTTTGAACACAAAATGGCGTCTAAACATCAAATAAGTGCAAAACAATGCTTTTACAAGTTTAATGTGGTGAAAAGGTTGTAACAGCTGTTTCACGCAGGGAAGAGGCTTTTAAGCTGTTATTTGCAGGTAACACACGTTTTAACCACTATTGCTGTGCCAGTTGTCAAATAAGCTGCATTCTTCAATGTCCCACCGAGATCAACACATTTAAGTCATAACAGCACTCTGGAGTGGATCTGCTTTCGTTTCAATGTGATTCCAGTGTCTTTGAACACAAAATGGCGTCTAAACATCAAATAAGTGCAAAACAATGCTTTTACAAGTTTAATGTGGTGAAAAGGCTGTAACAGCTGTTTCACGCAGGGAAGAGGCTTTTAAGCTGTTATTTGCAGGTAACACACGTTTTAACCACTATTGCTGTGTCAGTTGTCAAATAAGCTGCATTCTTCAATGTCCCACCGAGATCAACACATTAAAGTCATAACAGCACTCTGGAGTGGATCTGCTTTCGTTTCAATGTGATTCCAGTGTCTTTGAACACAAAATGGCGTCTAAACATCAAATAAGTGCAAAACAATGCTTTTACAAGTTTAATGTGGTGAAAAGGCTGTAACAGCTGTTTCACGCAGGGAAGAGGCTTTTAAGCTGTTATTTGCAGGTAACACACGTTTTAACCACTATTGCTGTGTCAGTTGTCAAATAAGCTGTATTCTTCAATGTCCCACCGAGATCAACACATTTAAGTCACAACAGCACTCTGGAGTGGATCTGCTTTCGTTTCAATGTGATTCCAGTGTCTTTGAACACAAAATGGCGTCTAAACATCAAATAAGTGCAAACAATGCTTTTACAAGTTTAATGTGGTGAAAAGGCTGTAACAGCTGTTTCACGCAGGGAAGAGCTTTTAAGCTGTTATTTGCAGGTAACACACGTTTTAACCACTATTGCTGTGTCAGTTGTCAAATAAGCTGCATTCTTCAATGTCCCACCGAGATCGAACACATTAAAGTCATAACAGCACTCTGGAGTGGATCTGCTTTCGTTTCAATGTGATTCCAGTGTCTTTGAACACAAAATGGCGTCTAAACATCAAATAAGTGCAAAACAATGCTTTTACAAGTTTAATGTGGTGAAAAGGCTGTAACAGCTGTTTCACGCAGGGAAGAGGCTTTTAAGCTGTTATTTGCAGGTAACACACGTTTTAACCACTATTGCTGTGCAGTTGTCAAATAAGCTGCATTCTTCAATGTCCCACCGAGATCAACACATTTAAGTCATAACAGCACTCTGGAGTGGATCTGCTTTCGTTTCAATGTGATTCCAGTGTCTTTGAACACAAAATGGCGTCTAAACATCAAATAAGTGCAAAACAATGCTTTTACAAGTTTAATGTGGTGAAAAGGCTGTAACAGCTGTTTCACGCAGGGAAGAGGCTTTTAAGCTGTTATTTGCAGGTAACACACGTTTTAACCACTATTGCTGTGTCAGTTGTCAAATAAGCTGCATTCTTCAATGTCCCACCGAGATCAACACATTTAAGTCACAACAGCACTCTGGAGTGGATCTGCTTTCGTTTCAATGTGATTCCAGTGTCTTTGAACACAAAATGGCGTCTAAACATCAAATAAGTGCAAAACAATGCTTTTACAAGTTTAATGTGGTGAAAAGGCTGTAACAGCTGTTTCACGCAGGGAAGAGGCTTTTAAGCTGTTATTTGCAGGTAACACACGTTTTAACCACTATTGCTGTGTCAGTTGTCAAATAAGCTGCATTCTTCAATGTCCCACCGAGATCAACACATTTAAGTCATAACAGCACTCTGGAGTGGATCTGCTTTCGTTTCAATGTGATTCCAGTGTCTTTGAACACAAAATGGCGTCTAAACATCAAATAAGTGCAAAACAATGCTTTTACAAGTTTAATGTGGTGAAAAGGCTGTAACAGCTGTTTCACGCAGGGAAGAGGCTTTTAAGCTGTTATTTGCAGGTAACACACGTTTTAACCACTATTGCTGTGTCAGTTGTCAAATAAGCTGTATTCTTCAATGTCCCACCGAGATCAACACATTTAAGTCACAACAGCACTCTGGAGTGGATCTGCTTTCGTTTCAATGTGATTCCAGTGTCTTTGAACACAAAATGGGCGTCTAAACATCAAATAAGTGCAAAACAATGCTTTTACAAGTTTAATGTGGTGAAAAGGCTGTAACAGCTGTTTCACGCAGGGAAGAGGCTTTTAAGCTGTTATTTGCAGGTAACACACGTTTTAACCACTATTGCTGTGTCAGTTGTCAAATAAGCTGCATTCTTCAATGTCCCACCGAGATCAACACATTTAAGTCATAACAGCACTCTGGAGTGGATCTGCTTTCGTTTCAATGTGATTCCAGTGTCTTTGAACACAAAATGGCGTCTAAACATCAAATAAGTGCAAAACAATGCTTTTACAAGTTTAATGTGGTGAAAAGGCTGTAACAGCTGTTTCACGCAGGGAAGAGGCTTTTAAGCTGTTATTTGCAGGTAACACACGTTTTAACCACTATTGCTGTGTCAGTTGTCAAATAAGCTGTATTCTTCAATGTCCCACCGAGATCAACACATTTAAGTCACAACAGCACTCTGGAGTGGATCTGCTTTCGTTTCAATGTGATTCCAGTGTCTTTGAACACAAAATGGCGTCTAAACATCAAATAAGTGCAAAACAATGCTTTTACAAGTTTAATGTGGTGAAAAGGCTGTAACAGCTGTTTCACGCAGGGAAGAGGCTTTTAAGCTGTTATTTGCAGGTAACACACGTTTTAACCACTATTGCTGTGTCAGTTGTCAAATAAGCTGTATTCTTCAATGTCCCACCGAGATCAACACATTTAAGTCACAACAGCACTCTGGAGTGGATCTGCTTTCGTTTCAATGTGATTCCAGTGTCTTTGAACACAAAATGGCGTCTAAACATCAAATAAGTGCAAAACAATGCTTTTACAAGTTTAATGTGGTGAAAAGGCTGTAACAGCTGTTTCACGCAGGGAAGAGGCTTTTAAGCTGTTATTTGCAGGTAACACACGTTTTAACCACTATTGCTGTGTCAGTTGTCAAATAAGCTGTATTCTTCAATGTCCCACCGAGATCAACACATTTAAGTCACAACAGCACTCTGGAGTGGATCTGCTTTCGTTTCAATGTGATTCCAGTGTCTTTGAACACAAAATGGCGTCTAAACATCAAATAAGTGCAAAACAATGCTTTTACAAGTTTAATGTGGTGAAAAGGCTGTAACAGCTGTTTCACGCAGGGAAGAGGCTTTTAAGCTGTTATTTGCAGGTAACACACGTTTTAACCACTATTGCTGTGTCAGTTGTCAAATAAGCTGTATTCTTCAATGTCCCACCGAGATCAACACATTTAAGTCATAACAGCACTCTGGAGTGGATCTGCTTTCGTTTCAATGTGATTCCAGTGTCTTTGAACACAAAATGGCGTCTAAACATCAAATAAGTGCAAAACAATGCTTTTACAAGTTTAATGTGGTGAAAAGGCTGTAACAGCTGTTTCACGCAGGGAAGAGGCTTTTAAGCTGTTATTTGCAGGTAACACACGTTTTAACCACTATTGCTGTGTCAGTTGTCAAATAAGCTGCATTCTTCAATGTCCCACCGAGATCAACACATTAAAGTCACAACAGCACTCTGGAGTGGATCTGCTTTCGTTTCAATGTGATTCCAGTGTCTTTGAACACAAAATGGCGTCTAAACATCAAATAAGTGCAAAACAATGCTTTTACAAGTTTAATGTGGTGAAAAGGCTGTAACAGCTGTTTCACGCAGGGAAGAGGCTTTTAAGCTGTTATTTGCAGGTAACACACGTTTTAACCACTATTGCTGTGTCAGTTGTCAAATAAGCTGTATTCTTCAATGTCCCACCGAGATCAACACATTAAGTCACAACAGCACTCTGGAGTGGATCTGCTTTCGTTTCAATGTGATTCCAGTGTCTTTGAACACAAAATGGCGTCTAAACATCAAATAAGTGCAAAACAATGCTTTTACAAGTTTAATGTGGTGAAAGGCTGTAACAGCTGTTTCACGCAGGGAAGAGCTTTTAAGCTGTTATTTGCAGGTAACACACGTTTTAACCACTATTGCTGTGTCAGTTGTCAAATAAGCTGTATTCTTCAATGTCCCACCGAGATCAACACATTTAAGTCACAACAGCACTCTGGAGTGGATCTGCTTTCGTTTCAATGTGATTCCAGTGTCTTTGAACACAAAATGGCGTCTAAACATCAAATAAGTGCAAAACAATGCTTTTACAAGTTTAATGTGGTGAAAAGGCTGTAACAGCTGTTTCACGCAGGGAAGAGGCTTTTAAGCTGTTATTTGCAGGTAACACACGTTTTAACCACTATTGCTGTGTCAGTTGTCAAATAAGCTGTATTCTTCAATGTCCCACCGAGATCAACACATTTAAGTCATAACAGCACTCTGGAGTGGATCTGCTTTCGTTTCAATGTGATTCCAGTGTCTTTGAACACAAAATGGCGTCTAAACATCAAATAAGTGCAAAACAATGCTTTTACAAGTTTAATGTGGTGAAAAGGCTGTAACAGCTGTTTCACGCAGGGAAGAGGCTTTTAAGCTGTTATTTGCAGGTAACACACGTTTTAACCACTATTGCTGTGTCAGTTGTCAAATAAGCTGCATTCTTCAATGTCCCACCGAGATCAACACATTAAAGTCACAACAGCACTCTGGAGTGGATCTGCTTTCGTTTCAATGTGATTCCAGTGTCTTTGAACACAAAATGGCGTCTAAACATCAAATAAGTGCAAAACAATGCTTTTACAAGTTTAATGTGGTGAAAAGGCTGTAACAGCTGTTTCACGCAGGGAAGAGGCTTTTAAGCTGTTATTTGCAGGTAACACACGTTTTAACCACTATTGCTGTGTCAGTTGTCAAATAAGCTGCATTCTTCAATGTCCCACCGAGATCAACACATTTAAGTCATAACAGCACTCTGGAGTGGATCTGCTTTCGTTTCAATGTGATTCCAGTGTCTTTGAACACAAAATGGCGTCTAAACATCAAATAAGTGCAAAACAATGCTTTTACAAGTTTAATGTGGTGAAAAGGCTGTAACAGCTGTTTCACGCAGGGAAGAGGCTTTTAAGCTGTTATTTGCAGGTAACACACGTTTTAACCACTATTGCTGTGTCAGTTGTCAAATAAGCTGTATTCTTCAATGTCCCACCGAGATCAACACATTTAAGTCACAACAGCACTCTGGAGTGGATCTGCTTTCGTTTCAATGTGATTCCAGTGTCTTTGAACACAAAATGGCGTCTAAACATCAAATAAGTGCAAAACAATGCTTTTACAAGTTTAATGTGGTGAAAAGGCTGTAACAGCTGTTTCACGCAGGGAAGAGGCTTTTAAGCTGTTATTTGCAGGTAACACACGTTTTAACCACTATTGCTGTGTCAGTTGTCAAATAAGCTGTATTCTTCAATGTCCCACCGAGATCAACACATTTAAGTCATAACAGCACTCTGGAGTGGATCTGCTTTCGTTTCAATGTGATTCCAGTGTCTTTGAACACAAAATGGCGTCTAAACATCAAATAAGTGCAAAACAATGCTTTTACAAGTTTAATGTGGTGAAAAGGCTGTAACAGCTGTTTCACGCAGGGAAGAGGCTTTTAAGCTGTTATTTGCAGGTAACACACGTTTTAACCACTATTGCTGTGTCAGTTGTCAAATAAGCTGCATTCTTCAATGTCCCACCGAGATCAACACATTAAAGTCACAACAGCACTCTGGAGTGGATCTGCTTTCGTTTCAATGTGATTCCAGTGTCTTTGAACACAAAATGGCGTCTAAACATCAAATAAGTGCAAAACAATGCTTTTACAAGTTTAATGTGGTGAAAAGGCTGTAACAGCTGTTTCACGCAGGGAAGAGGCTTTTAAGCTGTTATTTGCAGGTAACACACGTTTTAAACCACTATTGCTGTGTCAGTTGTCAAATAAGCTGTATTCTTCAATGTCCCACCGAGATCAACACATTTAAGTCACAACAGCACTCTGGAGTGGATCTGCTTTCGTTTCAATGTGATTCCAGTGTCTTTGAACACAAAATGGCGTCTAAACATCAAATAAGTGCAAAACAATGCTTTTACAAGTTTAATGTGGTGAAAAGGCTGTAACAGCTGTTTCACGCAGGGAAGAGGCTTTTAAGCTGTTATTTGCAGGTAACACACGTTTTAACCACTATTGCTGTGTCAGTTGTCAAATAAGCTGTATTCTTCAATGTCCCACCGAGATCAACACATTTAAGTCATAACAGCACTCTGGAGTGGATCTGCTTTCGTTTCAATGTGATTCCAGTGTCTTTGAACACAAAATGGCGTCTAAACATCAAATAAGTGCAAAACAATGCTTTTACAAGTTTAATGTGAGTGAAAAGGCTGTAACAGCTGTTTCACGCAGGGAAGAGGCTTTTAAGCTGTTATTTGCAGGTAACACACGTTTTAACCACTATTGCTGTGTCAGTTGTCAAATAAGCTGCATTCTTCAATGTCCCACCGAGATCAACACATTTAAGTCATAACAGCACTCTGGAGTGGATCTGCTTTCGTTTCAATGTGATTCCAGTGTCTTTGAACACAAAATGGCGTCTAAACATCAAATAAGTGCAAAACAATGCTTTTACAAGTTTAATGTGGTGAAAAGGCTGTAACAGCTGTTTCACGCAGGGAAGAGGCTTTTAAGCTGTTATTTGCAGGTAACACACGTTTTAACCACTATTGCTGTGTCAGTGTTCAAATAAGCTGTATTCTTCAATGTCCCACCGAGATCAACACATTTAAGTCATAACAGCACTCTGGAGTGGATCTGCTTTCGTTTCAATGTGATTCCAGTGTCTTTGAACACAAAATGGCGTCTAAACATCAAATAAGTGCAAAACAATGCTTTTACAAGTTTAATGTGGTGAAAAGGCTGTAACAGCTGTTTCACGCAGGGAAGAGGCTTTTAAGCTGTTATTTGCAGGTAACACACGTTTTAACCACTATTGCTGTGTCAGTTGTCAAATAAGCTGCATTCTTCAATGTCCCACCGAGATCAACACATTTAAGTCATAACAGCACTCTGGAGTGGATCTGCTTTCGTTCCAATGTGATTCCAGTTTCTTTGAACACAAAATGGCGTCTAAACATCAAATAAGTGCAAAACAATGCTTTTACAAGTTTAATGTGGTGAAAAGGCTGTAATAGCTGTTTCACGCAGGGAAGAGGCTTTTAAGCTGTTATTTGCAGGTAACACACGTTTTAACCACTATTGCTGTGTCAGTTGTCAAATAAGCTGCATTCTTCAATGTCCCACCGAGATCAACACATTTAAGTCATAACAGCACTCTGGAGTGGATCTGCTTTCGTTTCAATGTGATTCAGTGTCTTTGAACACAAAATGGCGTCTAAACATCAAATAAGTGCAAAAACAATGCTTTTACAAGTTTAATGTGGTGAAAAGGCTGTAACAGCTGTTTCACGCAGGGAAGAGGCTTTTAAGCTGTTATTTGCAGGTAACACACGTTTTAACCATTATTGCTGTGTCAGTTGTCAAATAAGCTGCATTCTTCAA
>NW_028155403.1:0-24138 GCF_963514095.1 Eutrigla gurnardus | reverse complement strand
ACAAATATCTGCTGCTGGAAGCTTCAGCCTGTTTCCTTCACCTTTCTTTACCTGCTGCTGTTTCTTGCTTCCATTGTGTTTTTTTGACTGTGAGTTTGTGGCTAACGAGCATGTTTCTCAAGATGAGGCAAGTCCAGTATGTAGTTATGGTATATTTATAGTATATTCAATGCAGGGATACTTTGATCAGTCGTGAAAGAGCCAGTCTAACTGAGAAGATGGATGGATGGATGGATGGATGGATGGATGGGTGGATGGATGGATGGGTACTTGATTGATCTTGAGGGAAATTCAAGCATCCAGTAGCAGCTTACAAAACACACAACATGACAGACCAACATATATCACATAATAATAATAATAAAGAAGTTGTGGTTTGTTGAGTCCTAACTTCCGAGTATAATATCCAGAACTGTGTTTAACAGATTACCTTTGTAAACATCTACTGCTGTCCAGATGAATGTGTTGCATGTTGGACGTCTGTTTGATGAAGCGTCAAACATATACAGATAAATATTTCAACTAAACACATGAAACGGATTCATTGAGTGAGTCGTGATGCGTACGTAGCTGATATCTGACACCTTTAGATCTGAACGTGTAATAATGCTCGGCACAGTCGGAGGGCGGCGTGAAGACAACAGGCGAGGCCCCCGGGGGGGGGAACCTGCGATCAGGGTCTGCAGGTGGAGGCTGAGCAGATGGTGGAACGAGAGAATGTGCCTTTTAATTAGACTGTCTACACGTGTGTGAGGTGGACTCGGATTGCTGAGGTTGGATCGGTTCCCTGTGTGATCTAGCACAGACGGACCTGCCAACCTTCCTGGGACCTGCTTTGCTAACTGTCTCCCAATCCGACAACAGGAAAGACGAGTCGAAGGAGCCCATCGTGGAGGTGAGAGCGGAGGAGGAGCACACCCCGAACCAGGAAGGAGGGGGTCCCACCGAGCCCAACGAGACCACGCCTTTGACAGAACCTGAGTGAGTATGGAACAGCCCCCCCCTCCCCCCCAGATTCCTACATCGCTCAACTCCACAACGAGCCGGACCGAGTCCTCAGTGGGGGGGCGCCGAACCCACTTCAGACCAGCAGAAAACGCCTGCATGCTACCGTTTTAGCATTTTAGCATCCCGGTTCTGAAACTTCCACGTTCTTTCTATAAGTTTGTTCTTGTATATTTTTTACGTTTTTACCCCTCCACGAATATTAATCGCTAACATTTTTGACCGTGTAGATTTTGTTTTGCTTTCTCACTGCAGCACAGTAGCACTCACTCTGCCTTGTTGATGCCCTGACTCTCCTCCTCCTCCTCCTCCCTTTTTTCTTTCTTTCCCCTCACTTTTCTTGTGACTCTTACGTGTCCACTCCCCGCTCCTCCCTTTCTTTGTCCCGCCCCCCTCCCCTCCCCCCACCAAACAGGCCCGCCGCTGCAGACTCCACCTCCCCGGTGGTAAACTTGCTCCCCACCGCCGCCACTAACTCAGTCGCCGAGAGCTTTAGCACGGCTCAGAGCAGTCCTGCTAGCGAGAGCACCACGCTCACCACCAGCGCATCCAGTCCAACCAAAGCTGCCCCCGCCAAGTCCTCCCCCCAAAACAGCCCCGCCGCCGCCCAGTCCAGTTCGCTTAACGCTAGCACCCAACCTGACGTTGGGCCCTTGGTTGACCTGAGCGACACCCCTAAAGCTCCCCTTGAATCCAACCCGGCACCCCCGGTCCCAGAGCCGGTCAGCCCGCCCTCTGCTAGCGCCGAAGCCCCCGCCAGCACCCAGAATAAGGATTTACACGTAGCCGGCCCGGCCAAGGATGCTCTGTGCACAGACTCGACCACACCGGCCCAACATGAGTATGAACACTTCCATACCCCCCCACCCCCTCCCCCATTCCTCAACATGTCACCTCTGCCCTGGTAGCATCCCAACAGGCCACAAGTGTGTCGTTGTTAGAGGGAAATCCACCTTAAAATGCACAAAACCTTACAATTACCTTTACTATCCCTGAATCTTTCAATTTATTATCTAAAAACTTTCCAACGCACCCCCAGAGAGACTTTTCTCCTGGAATGTTATAAACAAATATTCAAATGATTATCTTATCAAATATGTGCACATTTTCAGAACAGAAATCTGAATATTGGATAAAGCTAGGTTCAGTGTTCAGAGGTTTTTACTTTATATCACTCCATAAATCATCATTTCTGTTAACAGCCATAAACACAATCAATGTTTAAAATGTTTTTAGGGAATAACATTTTCTATAAACCAGCTTATGCATGATCTATGAACCTCTGTATAAAAAAACCTTCAGAATACAGAATGAAACTAGAAAGTTCCGTGTATTTGTGCCTCCAAGGATGAGAAAAGGGCCTTTTACTGTAAAATTGAGCAAGACACTAACATTTCCCCATCATTACACATAATGTGTGTTATGTTTTATCGCCAGTAGTTTGAAATCCATCATGTTATGGAAGCAAAATAGCCCATAATGTAAAGATTTAGATGAGAGGATGACAGAGACAGCAGAGCTGGCGTTGCACTCATGTTATAGAAACAGTGAAAGAGTGCTTACCTGCACACAAAAACAAAAAAGGGCTGGAAGCCTCAAACAATCCGGCATTGTAGCTGAGTTCAAACAATGTCTCATCTTCAAGACGCCGCGAAGGAGCTCGAGTGTGCAAAAAGAAAAGCCGTGTTAAAAATAACACCGAAATGTGTCTTTCACACTTTCATCGGAGCTTCTGAGCGCCGACGCCTTTCAGGAGATCCTGACTTTGTTGCTCTGATTATCAGCTGAACAAAGGTTTGGCTGTGGCATTGGCAACACTAATATCTATAGAGATAGATAGATATTAGAAATCATGATTTGCTTATTTTCTCAAGATGATGATTATGTACATTTAAGGTGGATTTCTTTTCCTTTAAGAATGCCGGATGTTTGGCCGTACAGATAACTGGCACACGAATACAATACGTTGGGATGCCACCAGTGCATTGTCTCCATTCAACCTCCACCTCCACCTCCACCTGTTTGTTTGCTCACTTAACAGACTCCACTTTTACTCTCCCGTACAGCTTCTTTATGTTTCATTATGTAAATGATTTCTGTGATTATTAAGCGGTTACACCACGTAGCTGAAATGTGCATTGTTTTGAACAAACCTGTGCTCCGAAGCCGGATTTTGGGGGTTAGTGAGGTAACTTTTGAGTTTAACTTTTGGTTTTCAGTCCTACAAAGGTGGGTCACTTCTTCCCGGGGGGTTAGATCGCCATGGTGACGTATGCTGCTCACCTAACCTGCTCTGAGATAACAGATCGACTCATACAGAGTTAAAGCTCGATGCATGGATCATGAGATAATGTGACACATATATATAAGAAAGAAAGGTGAAGTCAAATAAAGTCAGCACAGTTTAAACTGCCACATGCAGAAAGGAGAATCTATTTTTTACCTGGAAAAAGGTTGGAAAAAAATGGGGTAAAAAAGTGTAGCTGGCCATAGTTAACATCTAGCTTTCACATTTTTACATCCTACTCACAAAAAATGAGAAACTCTTTTTCCCTCGATGAAAGCAAAGAGATGCCGTTGCTCTGGAACTGAAGAATTCCTCCCTTTCCCTGTCTCTGTAGCAGAACATTGAATCATCCTGTTCGAGTGAGTTTAATGCTGATGACCACCAGCATCGCTCCGCGTCCTCTTCATTCTGAAAGCCAATTAAAACACCTAATTCCTGCAGAAAGCCTTCATTTCAGCGGCTTATATTCAGGGGGGTTTGTTGCCCAGAGCAGTTTGCAGATGTTCCTGATTCCCGGGATCCTGTGAGGACGATGAGACAGCTATGGGATGAATTACAGACCCTCTCTCGCCCTCTCTCCCTCCCTTCATCTCATACTTTGCTCGCCCAGACGGCCGGAGGAAGATGTCAGCCATGACGTATGGGGGCAGTTGAGAGATAGTGGGAAGCCGGGGCGCTTGTCAGCTCAACATCACCTTGATATAACTAATCTTGTCATTGGAGGGATTTCTTTCTCTTCATAACTCTTTGACGGGACCGAAGCGCATGCAGCTCTCCCGCTGATCTATGTGCGGATGAAATGTCTTAGTAGACGTCCTCGTGGGATGGTGAGCGACGTCCCCCTCGGGCGACACGCACCCTGTAAAACAACGTCTCAAGAGCCGCTCATTGGATCAGAAAGTGTACATTTGAACGGCTTCTGATTCATGTGAGTGTGTCTCAAGAGAGCGATGGCCGGATCATTCTAAAAGGGTGCTTAAAGTACATTAGTCAGAAGTATAATTTACTTCTGTGAATGTAGCGCCCGCTGATTCATGAGTGGTTAATAGGTAGTGCTGCACGGAAGAGCTTTTCAGTTTAAAGGTCAAACACTGCAGCAAAGTCGGCGGGAGAGTGGCTCGGAGATGGATTCTCGATAAAAATGTGCGGTTGTATCGCTTGTAACAGATTTATGTCATTAGGCTTTAACGGAAAAAGGTAACTGTAAGGCTATTGAAAAAGGGGATAGGGTCTCATTTAGTCAAAATTGGGATTACAATTTAAAAAATACCTTTTTAAGTCTCACACAATGGCCTCTAACGTTAGCATAAAATACAATTAGCCATTATTTAGCATGTAGAGCAGAAAAGACGATGCAACGTCTGTCTTCCAGCTGTGAAAATGCACGTGAGGTGTGAATAACATGTTTAAGAAGTGGCTGCCACCTTTAAATGAACATTGGTAGGTACATTATATTTCTATACTTAAAACATAACACCTTATATATACATAATATTCCCACTCTGAAGTCGGCACACGTGTGAATCTGTATCTTCTCGCTCCGCCGGTAACAACAACGATAAAGGAAGCACACAGGAGGAATTTGCCTTCGGGGCCTTTTCTGCCAGAAAGGGTTTATTTTATGAACTTTTCCTAAACCGAACCAGGTAGGGTTTGTTGCCTAGTCCTAAGGAGATATCTGGCAGGAAAAGCCCCGAAGGCAACCTTCTCCCGTGAGCACGGAGGAAGAGTGCTTCTTTTTCAACTCTCTACTTATCTTGCTATACAGACTCTACCTGGCGGCGAGAACCATGCAGCACATTCCCAAACATCTATGCTGTTTAAAATATCACTGCAGCCTTAAAATAATATTAACACCAGCACCTCGGGTGAAATATACGCTTATTTTTATTTTGTCTTTATTTGACTATTTGGTATCGAGGTAATCCAAAAGCAATGGAAAGTCGTAGATGATGCTTCGGCATTGTTGTCTGTGTAAATCTAATCTCTGAATGAAGCGTGATAATGACACAAGCTGAGAACATTTAAAAGTAACACTTGCAGAACGTTCTTCTCAGCAGCATTTTAATTAAATCCCCACATGTTGTCACATTAGAGCCTGCAAGAGAAGTACCAACTCGTTATTTGAAATGACACATGTACAGGAGATATTAATTGCAAATCTGGCATCCAAGTTAGGAAGCTGTAACATATTCTAATAGCAGTAAATAATAAGTAATAAGTAATATTCTACATAACTTCTAGGATTTTTTTGAGTTAACAAAAGAAAGAAAAATGTTAAAAGTTGTTCATCATTTAAGTTGTTGGATCAAAGGCATTGAATGCATGAATATGTTGTCTTTCTTTCTTTCTTTCTTTATAATAATAATAATAATCTTGCATAAAACTAGCCTGGTGGAGTTCATGTAGTTCAGTGTTTTTCACACTTTTTTAACAACAAACAAATGATAAAAATGTGTTTTTCAAGACACGATTTAATCTAAAAACGTTCTTTCATGCGTATTATTATTCAAAGCATATACACATGTAAAATAATTAATAAATGATACCAATTTAAGCATTGAGGTTCGCTTAACAAGCTCTAATTTTTTTTTTCTCATCAGTAAAACAAACCAAATGTAAGCTCGCCTTTTTATATTCAATTCAATGTTATTGTATACGTTAAGAAATTGTGAAATGTATGAGTCAACACTAAAATCTCCAGCCTGAGCCCCAGGCTTGTTTGTGTGGACGACAGCACGTTATTTCACCTCAAAATTAGGGATCGATATTTTCAAAGATGGCATCAAAGTTGGAATAATTTGCAAATGTCTTGTCTTTTATGGCACCAAACAAATGTTATGCATGAATTAATTTCCCCTGGGTGATTATAAATCATTGCACCTGGGGTTACTGATGCATTTAAATAGGAATAAACAGAGGATTGTGTCTGAACTTAATGGGCAACCGTGTATAAAGGTCTGTAAGAGCCTACGGAGAGCATACAGGTGTATACATAGATATATTTAAATGGGTATTTGAGGACAGAACAGCATGACTGTACATGACACTTCTTCTTAAAAAGAGGAAGCTGCAACACACACACATACGCTGACAAAATGTTCGACTTAAGCAAAGTATGGCTTTAAAGTCTGCCTCCATTGTGTCTGTGCTGCGTCCAGACGGCGTGTAATCCTCCTCGTTGTATTGTGAGTTTGTGTTGTAGGTTGCGCCGCGGTCTTTCATTCCCACGTGCATTGTTTGGCGACTGTACCGGCGCCGTCTCATTCCACATCAGCATTCATTGTTCCTCTGGAAGTAGCTGTGACATCCATGTACTCTTTATTTGATGTCTGGCGAGGATAGTGAGCTTGATCCCATTATGTGTGAAATGCATTCAGTTCCAGAAGGGAAAACAAATTCCCACAAAGCATCTTGCATGTCTCCCGACCTCCCCCCCACCTTTTTTTCCCTCCTTCTTTCTTTGAAAATGACACAAAAGGCAGCTCAGCGCAGACAGTTTAGCTGTGAAAGTCTTAGTGATTCACCGTTAACAGAATCTCCTTTTTTTTTGTCTTGTTTGCGATGTTTGTCCCCACAGCGGTAAGACCGTGAAGGACGACGGCGTGAAAGGCGAGACGGAGGTGAAGAACGCCACGGCCGAGGTGAAGACCGTCCCCAACGAGGCGCCCCAGATGAACGGCAACGAGAGTAAAGCGTAATGTCCTCGTCACCCGAGGGCAGCAGGAAGAAGACGTGGTCGGGGTCTAGGTTTGGGTTTTCAAGGTTAAAAGGTCGGGTGGGTTAGGGGTTGGGGGGTGGGAGGGGGGTCACAGTCACTGAAACCTCAAAGCAATGTCACACACCACCCCATCACATCAGAAAAAAAACGGAACAAGAAAAATCAACAGAAATGCTATAAAAAAATTAAAAAAAATTTAAAAAAAACATCATGGGTCTCTTTCTGACCAGGAAAATGTAAAGACCTCATTCACACGCCTTAGTTCCTTTTTTAATGTCAGTTTTCTATTTGCTTATTTGTCACAGAGAAGAAAAAAAAGTCATACGTTTAGTTCACTCTCGCGCTCGTATGTAACGTTAAAAACCGATCAGCTGTTAAATTCGGAAACTACTTTCCTGTAGAGACGTGGTTGGACTTTAGCTTTACGCATTACTGCCCTCGTGATGTACACACACACACACACACACATGTACATCACCGATACTACTATTCTTTATGCAGTTACGGTCATCGTCGTGGTAATGGATTATGGGTCTTTCTTCCTTTGTCAATATTTGTGTTGTGTTTTAAATAATGATGCAGATGTTACTGCCTATTTAGCTTCTTTTTTTTTTAAATGTGTTATTTCCAGAGATTAGAACATTAGCATGCCTGTTTTGTTTTTTGCAAACGTTAATGTATTTCTGTACATGTTGCTGTCATTTGGTTCCTCTTTTAGATGTTTTTTTTTTTTCCCCTTAACGTTGTCTCCATATGGTTCTGGTTGGAGGAATCCTGTAGCCTAAGCTCTGAAAAAATGCAAGATTTATGTTGCTATTAAAGTGGAGTTTGGGGGTTTTAACCCCGACTCCCTAAAAGACAGACTATTCTGTTCTACGGCTCCTGCATTTTGGTAAACGCCTTCGCCTAATACATTATGAAAGGAGGGGGATTTTGTTTCTTTTGCAGATACATTCATAAATATGTCATTTCATGTGGGAACAAACATGGTGATCCAGATGTTTCACAGCGTATGTGCAGTTACAAATTAGCTGTGTAGGAGTGTGGTTTTTAGGAGACGGGGTCAGGTCGGGTTTAGGGTCAGGATATTGCTAAAATTGTAGAATACAGCTGTTTTTCCTTTTCAAGGGCAATCTGTCAAAGTCAAAATATCCAGACTGAATAAGTCATAACCGGCTTATTTCTTCTGAATTTGACGGAAACTTCCGGTGCGTCCTAAACTCCCACCGGTCAGTGCTTTCGGTCATCATCAACTCGTAAGTCAGGAAGCGATCACGTGACCAAATACAAACTAGGCGTTTTCATGTGAGCGCTGGTGAATATATTATATGAACTGGACCAATGAAAAAAAAAAGGGGGGATGTAAATAATAACGGTTTCTTCTTGGAAATAGCCACGTATAAGTTATATAGATAGATTTACCGGTACTGTAGAACACTATGCAGAGTGGTTTTGAGGTTGGTTTGTCTTTGACCTTTCGCGTTGATGAGGATCATCCTCTCGGGGGTTGGGAACTGGAAACAACGAACTTGTGAACCACGTTTCTTCATCGCTGTAGTGCAAACTTTGTTCTCCTCCTCCCTCACACACATAACCTCACCCTCTCCGTCAGCCTCCCTTTAAACTTATTTCGGACCAGTTCTTTGTCCGACCATGTTTTGGGACTTAACGGTGACTCCAAAAGTCCAAAAGTGTGTTTTTGTCAAATCAGTTTCCGTCTGAGGGAAAAGCCTCCAGCGATGTGTCGTAGTCGTCGTACAGTTTATCACTTTGCTCTCAGTTCACTTTTATCACTCGAGGGCGAAAAGGTCCGCTTCCTGGAAAATGTCTGGAAATTATTGAATGAGTCACAATTGCCATAAAAATTGTGTTTCCGTCCGATAAACCTACTGTAGCTAGTAAACACAGAAATTCAGTTTTGTTAAGTTGACTTAACGACCCTTTTATTTTTCCAGTTTACCAGTTTAACCAGAATCTGAGAGGACTGATGACATCGTCTCTGTCTGGGATAAATCTGTTCACTGTGCATGACGGCAGCAGACCATTTATGCATTTAATTTAACGTGAATAAATGTAATCTTTTACAAAGAAAGCAGGCAGAGAAACTGCTTTTAGAATTTGCATGCGACTTAGCATTCCTGCTATGTTCGGTTGGACGATTCAAAGTCTGGACGGTTCGCTCATTCTGATGCAGACATTGCCCGTCTCTATACCCTCCAGGCTTTTTAAAGGGGTTGTTAAAAAACACACAGAAGAATAAAGATGTTACTCAACCAAAGGAATTAACATTTAGTGAAACATCGTTCTGCTTGTGGATTCTCCTTGAGTTGCAAAGCAGCGACAACTAGAAAAGCACACCACATCCTCATCAGCATATAGTGTGACCTGAACAAGAGGGCAGCATAAATAACAACACAAGGACACACATTTGTCACACGTTACAAAATGAATGAGCACAATATCCATTTAACTGGTGACACAATGCACAAAACAGGTTAACTGGCATCAGGCTACCTTTATCCACCTGTAAGACCAGTTAGAGACCAGCTTGGACCACCAAACCAGTCAGCCCCACCAACCTGTTCTAAGCACAAGTTTTTTTTTTGTTTTTTGCCCATGAAGATCCAGATTTTTTAGCATGCACACTGGACAGAAATACCCAGACAGAGTTACCCGTCTTCTGTACATATTGTCTAGCCCTTTCAAAGTAAAAGCCCGATCAGTCGAAGGGTTCTGATCTAAGGGAAACTGTTAAGTAGCTGAAATCTGAAATTTGGACACTTGCTTATTCAAAGTTCATCAATGTTGCGTTTCAGTCAACCAGCAAAACCGCGGTTGAGTTTAAGTAAAGCTGTTCTCAAAGACATGTGGAGGACATGCAGTCAGTTTCCTTCCTTCATAGATCTGTGTCCTCACTCGAGCCATTAAGCGTAGCCTTTCAGCGGTCCTCTTCGACTAGACTGAATGACTGAATTCTTTTCTTCTTTTTTTTTTACTTCCCAGGATGGAAATTGGTGTGTGGTGTTTGAAGGTCTTTTTTAATGCAAAGAAAGTCAATGAAATGCTTTCAAAAAGTCAGTTCTTTGGATTCAGCAGGTAAAGATGTCTGGCCATATTTTTTTATTTGTTCCTCCTACTTTAGACTGCAAGCTAGTGCACTGTGAATGTGTAGCTCGATTTGTGTCCTTCTTTGTCATGGAGTTGAGCAGATAGTTTGAGTGTGTAAAAGATGTAGTTAGTGTGCAACAGAGTTTCCCCCACGTTGACGTACAGGAGTCGAGCAGCGGCGAACTGGAACGACAGTGCCTTTTGAATAAGAAAGTGGTGGCATGCATCCCGTTTCTCTCCGTGTCTGTCCATTAAAAGCTTCACTTCTCCATCTTCGGCCCATTTGCCTTTTGTTTGTTTCCATTGACTACGTTCACAGTGTGTTGTAGATACAGAACTGCTGAGTCATTCTGGTCCCTAAAGGGTGATTCGGGTCCATTACAGGCCTCTTATTTTTTTTGGTATGTTTTGCCATCATTTCTATCGTTACAAATATATTTGGGTTCAAAGTAGAACTGACATAATGTATTGATAGTGTAATCATCATATATATATATATATATATATATATATATATATATATATATATATATATATATATATATATATATATATATATATATAAATTAATATATATATATATATATATATATATATATATATATACCCATCTCCATCATGGTTTTAAATATGTTTGCAGAATACCCAGTATAACAAAGATAAAAAAAAAATATCAATAAATTAAGAGAAAACCATTCCATAAAATAAATATCATATTTTTTGGGGTATTTTTTGTCATATACGTATATAAAAAGTATGATTTCTGGGTAATACAGTATATAATATTATTAATAGTAATAATATATAACTTATTTGTAAAAGAAAAAAGTACAAAAATCATAATAACCAACCTTTCGCTCACTTCCACTTTAATATTTACTATTTTACCTCGTTGTTAGCATAATGTTAGCATAACATAGAAATGATGGACAAAGCAAACAATAAGAGCCAAGCCTGTCATCGACTGGAGTTATTCTTAAAGAACAGAACAAAAAAATATTTGGACGTACTCATCTTAGATAATCCCATTCAAACCACATCAAACCATCACATTACAGAAATGTCAGACACAAAGACACTTTTCTCAGGTCCCATTTTCTCTAAACTCTACAGTCGTTTATCAGAAGAACGCATGCAAAATATATTAGAAATAATAAAAAAATATCACAGTTTTTGATATGGGAAAAAACAAAACAATGAAGGCTTCATGTATTGTATTGATCTTCTATCAAGTGTTGTGTAACTTGTAATCTGTCTCTTTCTCCAGAAACGTTTATTTTTGCTTCAAAAGTAAACTGCTTTTTGCTTCACAAAGCTCTGGAATGTACTTTAAAGAAAAAAAAAGGGATAGTTGTTAAAAGTGAATTTTACTGTCTCTGCTGAAATACAGTGTAAAAAAATATTCAAAATGTGAGTTTTTTTTCTGCAAACGAGGTCGAAAATGTTCTGGAATCACAAAAGTTCACGTGAAAAGTTTTTCTGCCCGTTTCAGCGGCTCCTGGTTTTTGTTTGTGGGGACCTTGGAGGAGGACTTGGAGGTGAGCCGGTCCCCTCTTTGTTCAGATACTAGAAGAATGACACACAGGCAGCCTTGCATTTTTCCCTTTGAGTTCCTTCTGCTTGATTCAGTCACAGCAAAGACATCCAGGAGATGTTTTCATCTGGCCGAGAGACACGGCAACATGAAAGTTTCAGTGTCAGAAAAAATAGAGGAAAAATAAAACTCCAAATCTTGCCAAGAGTCCCCGCTTCAAAGTAAGAATCACCGACACACAACTGGGATCAGATCCTCCACGGGTACCAGCTGGTCCCGGTCTTTGATCCGGATCTCTTATCTCTCTCGTACTGTAGGTCAAGCATTGGTCGACTGTCCTTGTGTTCAATAAAGAAAAGAAGCAAATACATCGTGAAGCTTTTTCCCCGTAGACTTGAAGATGTAGATATTTTAAGTGCTATGCTAAAGGATAAATCAGGCAAATCGCACAAAATGAATACAAACGGGGGGGGAAAAAAACGTTCAGAGACAAGACTTCATAATATTCAACTGTTGTTCTAAGTTAAAAAACAAACTAACAATGGCAGCGTTTGCATAATATTTTCCTCTTCTTTTATACTTCAAATCTTTGAATTCAACCCGGAGTTATTCAGCGTGTTTGAAAGGGTTTTTCTTTCTCACGCTGGAAGCCTCGATCAAGGATAAATACCAACCCAACAATTTCAAGACTCCGTTCGTTCATGGTGCAAAAAACTACATTTGAACACAGAACAGAAGCACAGGAGAATCAGAATCTTATTTGTTTTTCATCTATGTTTCACTAAAGTGAGACTGGTGATTGTCTGTGTTTACTATCACACTGAACGATAATGTCTTCTCTGTTACACGGAGAGAATAATAGTGAAACTAATGAAAGGCTGCATCACCTGTCATGTAGTGACATTTCCACTCAATCAAAAGGCTCCATGCAGCATGCAGCTCTCCATTTTCACCACTAGAGGGCAGCATGCCAACAGCTAAATCACAGGATCTTTTTATGTGATTTAAATGATAATTATAAAAAAAAAATGCAATTGATATTGAATTCATTCAATTTTAAGTACCTGGAAATGAAGACATGCTAATGTCCGAGCATCGTCACAAACATCAGATATAATCAAGTTAAAAACAATCACATGTGTATTCTTCTTTTGTGCACATTCAGGTCTATAACAGGTCTTCATTCTCTGATTTGACCAAAAGGTGGCAGGCTAACTCAATTTAACAGCCACATCCACATCCTGGTTGGTTGAAAATGTCTCTGACTCAGGAATGTGACTAACCACAAATGAAGGTTTCACATATATATTTCCAAACCACCTGTGAAGGCAGTTTTATGCCCACAAGCGTCACTTTGGATCTGCGTTTATCTGAATTATTTAAAAAAAGACAGCAGGACGATTCAGTCTGTAATGAGGATGCGAGACAAATGCTGGTCAATTTGAGGTTGTTGTTTTTTTTACGAGTCACCATGTTTCCTTTCCACAACATTTATATATGACGTCTGGAAGACGCAAATCACTTTGTAACGTTCATAAAACATCATCACGTCACACCAGCTTTCAAATTCATCAATAATTCAGTTTATCTGAAAGGCTTTACGGTGTTTTTCTTTACTCTTTATATTTAAGTAGGTTTTACGGCTGAAACTAAACATTTAAGATTTGACATAACTTCTCCCGACTGTCGATGACATGAAGTATATTTATAAGCACGCCAGTGTTCTGGTTAATGGTTCAAAAGGAACCCAAAGGCCATATATACTAAAAATAAAAGTCCTCTTCCCCTCTACTGCAGGCTTCACCCCCCCTCCAAACTTTGTACACACACCAGATTAGGGTCCTTTTCAGGGGGAGCCGCCCCTCCCCCACCCTATAACAATGGTCCAGTGTGGTCATCTCATGGCCTGGGTTTGATCCTACACACAGATAGCTGAAAGCAGAGAGCCTCGTGTATATTACCTGTCTGAACACTCATTTATTACCACACACACACACACACACACCTACAGCGAGGCCTTGCGTTAAGCTGCTGGTACACACCTCACCTATCTCTCGGTCAGAGGCGACATCAGTCAACGTGTGGTAACGAGTTAATTAGTAAAACATTTGTGCCGTTTCTACGGCTTTTTGTCGGCCGTGTTTAAATTCACAGTCTTCGTCCACAACCTTTATCCAAAGTGACTTCCAGTAAGTAAGTGACAGTACATCACTTATCAGCGGAAGACTGATTGGATGCGATCGATCAATGCTACCCAGAACCAAATTGCTTCCGATACCAAAATCAGCAGATTACGTTTATGGAGATTGTCTTGTCTAGTGTAATTATAAAATATCTTTCTATTAAAATGTATTCATTGCGACGCTCAACCACAGGTCAGTTAGAACTAAAGAAGCATATTGGATGAGAGGCCAAACGTCCGGTTGCCTAAAGCTTTCAGAGATTACCAAGGCAACATTTACAGACATTTATTACAATCTGGGATTATTTAGAATACTTTTAAGGATGTCTTATTTTTATGGATCGGATCAACTAATGAAGAAACACAATTGGGCGTCTTAAGATCATTAAGACTTAAGACCCCCTTGATTTGATATATAAGATACGAGGTGGTTTTGCTAGGGTTGCTTTCCGAGTGTTTTTCTATGAGTAGATTCTGTCTGTCGTGACAACTTAGTTCCCTCTTTCAAGAGCTGTTTCGACATTTCCTCGCCGACTTCCCTTCAGGAACTGAAGGAACTTCCCGAGATGGACGGAGTGAGTCAACAGCCGCGGAGCTATCAGTAGCATCTTGTCCCCAATGCATTGTGGGGCAGGTTGATTCTCATGCATTGCCCGGGCCTCACAGATCTAAGTCAACTTTTTTATTATTAAATTCTGCAAAATTAAACCAAATTTCTTTACGAATCTACGTGGAAGGCTGGTGTACTTCTTTGCAAAAAAAGAGGAAAAACAAATGTGCTTTGTGAAGCCTTCCATGTTTCTCTAATGTCACTTTGTTTCAGTTACTTTAAGGTGATGCAGTTCCGCCTGCATGCGGATCGTAGCAGCCGTAGATTTGATTTGTGTTTAAGTGCAACGTGCAGAATAACAGTCCATCATTCCCGTTGCTGGATGCTGCCGTCCTGTCAGCACTAAGTGTTCTCATCATCTGCCTGCTGAGAATAAGATAATATTCTACTGTTGGAATAATAGTTCCTCACAGTGAAAGCTTGTAAAAAAAAAAACGTGTTCAGTGAAGCTGAAGTGATTTGACGAAAACAGAAGGCTACACTTTCCAAACAAGGTTAGCTTTGCTGAGAAGATGAGTGAAGGTACCCGAGGCTGAGCGGCAGCTTGTTTTCAAATCTTTCATTTTTCGTGAGATCATTGAGGAATATTTGTTATTTCGAGCTGAGCCACGTTTCCTCCTCGTCTCGTCTCTTTTTTGAATTTTTTTATTTTGCCTCAGCGAAGAGGCGGCCAGCATTCCTCTCCAGAACATTCTGCTTCATCTCTGCTTCCCAACCTTTAAATCACATCAGTGTTACATCATAGCACACACACACACACACACACACACACACACACACAGCAGCACACACTCATGCCAAAAAAAACTTCTCCTTCCCCCTCACGCAATCTTTCCTCTCCCTTTTTGTCCGAACTTTCTTGTGGTTGCGGAGACTCGTCTTCTACGTGTTTTTATCTTTAACTCGAGAAGAAACTGTTCATTTTCATTCTGCTCGTACCAAAAATATTCTGGACGTAGACGTAGCTCTGTTTTCTAGATACACTGAGATATTATATTCAGTTTTCAGCAGATTTATAGACAGAAAAAAAAGACACAAAACACTCATGCAATTACAATAATGAAAATATTACAAAATCTTAAAAACAAAAATGCAAAGGGACTCTATTTTTTTACATTTAAATATGTTTTTTCACCCACTTTTTGATTTAGAGCTGAACTGCATCTCATTTTGTGCGGTCAAGTTTGGATTATTGTTGTTTGTTTTTCCACCACGTTGCCCTGGCAACGGCGTGACACAATATACCACAGAACTCAAACTCCTCCCTGAGTCATGACTCAGATATCATGCACTCGCTGCTGGAATTAGAGGAAGCCACCAGCTTCGGAGAAAGCAACCTAAATCATTAAGGGCCCATAAATGTATACGCCAAAGTCATCATCATCACGTTTAGCCTTACATCCGTCCAGGTGATTGTATCCATGGTTACAGAGCAAATAGACACAGCTAGTAATTCATGCAGGATGAATGTTGGTGCAGATTTACTGAAATGTAAATAAAAGGCCCACGTTAATTATCCTTTTCTTCAGAATTATACACCTTTTATTAATCTATTTTTCTTTTTTTTTTATTATTTGAAAGTGATCTATATATATATGTGTATATTTTAAAGTATATATATGAGTGTATATATGACAAACTTTCATCCCTTATCTACAAGTTCCGCCCAAACCATAACTGACATGTTTGTGTTATTCTATTGACATGACATTTAAAAACAAATTACTGTAATAACAATTCATTATTATTATAGTAGAGAAGATCATAGAAAATGTACGTTTCATGAAAACATCGACTGCCCATTTTCTTTCCCTGTTTTTTGGGGGGCATTATCTTATTGCACTGGACCTTTTCAAAGAAGAGCAACAGGAGTTCCAGCAAATTACAGAACATTCTGGTTTTTGATCAGCAAATCTTCAGAAGGGGGCTTCTTCAAAGAAATAACTTCCCACTTCACTTCTTAGGCTGAACAAAAACTCCTCTTAAATGAATGGCTTTTGCTCACAGCTTGTGGCCGCAGCTGGCAGCATTGTCGGCCGCTCTCGTCCTCCGGCCGCCGAGCAGACAGACGGAGGGATGAAGGGCGGCGGACACAACAGGTACACACACATGAAACGACCGGCAATGATTGGCCTGCCTCCTCCTCGGCAGCGTTGCCTGGGTTGACAAGGTGCCGGATGATTTCTGTTGGGTTCTTTTGTTTTTTCTCGGATGACTGTTTTTAATTCCTGCATGAAGATGTTTGAGTCTTTTATTATTTTTGCTTTAATGATCCATAGAAGATCTGAATAGCACTGCCGGCCACTGATCATCAAAAGCAAAAAAAAAACAAAAAAAATGGCTTTAATGACAATTCCTGGAACAGAGGGCCTCGATTCTAGATTAGATTTGATAAATAGATGGATGGGCAGGGTTTTTTTTGCTTAGTAATCACCATAGCAACTGTTCCCAAATCATTAGCTGATATCATTAGCTGGTGTCAGAAACTAACTCCAGCCAGGTTGTTGTTTTTCTTCTGAGGACAGTTTTAAATCTAAGCAGACAAAATATCAGAAAGTCCCCTGAAATATCCAATGTTTTTTGTTCGTTTAAAGGACCAGTATGCAGCATTTGGGGTATCCATATTGGATTTAATAACTATGTTTTAATTGGTGTAGAAATCACCTGAAACTGAGAATAAGTGTGTTTATTGTTCATATCTACAGAGGGAGGAAGTCCTTTTCACTGAGCCGCCATGTTTCTACGGTGGCCTAGAAAGGACAAACCCAACACCGGCTCCAGAGAGGGCCTTTTGTCTTCTTACCTTCCCTGAAGGCAACCGGCCGTTCTTCTCCACACACGCATTTAGTGAAATGTTCTTTTTTCCTCTTTGTGTATATTCTTTGTCCAGTAAGTTGTGCGACAGCTCCTCCGACCTCCACCTCCTGTCTCACCTCACTCCATCCTGTCGACAGGCGTGTCAGCTGTTTGAACGTGGGTTCAAGTGGCGTTGCTGGCTTCCAGCTCTGAGATGGAGAGGAGGGAGATTTTCCCCCTCGCTCCGAGCCATACAGAAGTGTTTTTGGAGAGATTTTCAAAAGCAAATTATTTTGAGCAGCACACGCTACATTCCTCCATTGTTATGGTGTAGAGGCTGAAAACCAGAACTGTCTGGATGGCTGTATCGCACTAGAGGAACATGAGGAGGAACATTGAGGGGGATTTAAGTAAAGCAACACTTTAATTCAATGTGTTTTGTGAGAAAAGTGTCGGCTGGATTGATTAACTGACTGAATGATTGGACGCGTTGTCGAGGGGAGTTTCGGAGCCTGTTAGAGAAACGGCTAAAGAGGGTGTTTACACAGCGTATAGGCTGTTCTAATCCACTGTTTGTTCTTATACCTATGAGAGGTAATGCGCTGTAAAATGCGAGGCAAGACAAGCACAGGACTTTCACCCAGGAGACCGCTGATTGTGTCCCAGAACCAAGAATCAATGTCGGCTTATTTTACTGTTCGTTTGTCACGTAACTTGCTTACTTGGAGGACTCATTAGACACCCTTTTTCTGTGATAAATCTGTATGTGTGTGTGTATACATATATTGACATCGAGTCTTTTCAACACTCCGTTGATCAATCTGCAAGCTGAGCTCGGATGATGACTTCTTTGTTGCTCTGTTGTTGGTTTGAAAAAACACGCACCAAAGTGCTAATTTTCAGACTGCTTGAATAGCCGACACAAGCTGCAAAATTGAATTCAAATCTATTTTAATTATGTTTTTTTAGAATAAAATACTGGATGAATCAGACCCCTCAGTAAAACACTTCAGCTAGTAGAGAGGAATGAAACTGTATTGTTACTTTAAAGATATTTAATGTAAAAAAGAAAAGGAAAAAATAATTTGACAATAAGACAATTCCTATTTGTATTACAAATGTTTCTGAAATGTTCTCTTTAAATGCAAATGAAGATTTATCTACTGCAAACTGTTGGTGAATGTATCACGAATAGTCAAATAAACATCGAGTATTGAGGATGATTTTTTTCCACTTGTCTGAGAGAAGCAAAACAGCACAAAATCTCCAACCAGTGCATGCAGATAATTATCCTTTCACCCGAGGACTTGCCTCTAGTTGCAATAAAGCAGACACACATAAAAAGTCAACTTGATTTTTGAGACTTTCAATCCATTGATTACCCAAATACGATACAAGGGGAGGTTTGATTGGAGTTTGATGGAGCGGTTTCAAGTTAAAATTGTCAAGGTTATCCTGAATGATTCCTGTGCAGACATTGGAAACAAGAAGAGAGAGAGAGAGAGAGAGAGAGAGAGAGAGAGAGAGAGAGAGAGAGAGAGAGAGAGATGTGCTGGAGGATTAGCTGTGAGGACGGAGCTCCCCTGTGGTGAGCAGGCCTTCTTTCTCCCAGGAACACTGTAAGGTGATTACTGTGTCGTTTGCCATCGCTCCACTGGTTCAGCACTATGGACACAAGGGCTTGACTGCCTCTGCTCGGACACAATGGGAGTAAGAGTTCGACTTCATACATGCCTCTCCTTCTAACGCGTTGTGAAAGTTTACTTTAACCGTGATAGGGTGAGAATGTTGCATGTAGATGAGCATCAAAACTTCAAGAAACGGCAAGAAAAAAAGGCTTCTTAGTTCTCCTCCACTTCAGACAGCTGGGTTCCTGTGTGTGTGTGTGTGTGTGTGTGTGTGTGTGTGTTGTTGAATTCGGGAAGAGAAAGATGAAGAATTGGGCGATGAAGGGTGGAGATGTGGTTCTTTTCTTTTCTCTGAATGTAAAGCCAGCTGTGGCCTTGCAGTGTAATACCTTGGCCGGAAACACACACACACACACACACACACACAAAAACCTGAACGACATCAGCACCCTGACACTGCAGCCCGTTCTGGTTCCCAGGACCAGTACTCGAGGCATCGTCATAACTTCTGTGATGTGTACAAATCCTGACTGCAAAATAAACTTTCAAGTAGGTTTACTAGTGTTAAAACAAAACTACTGAGTTCTACTACTTACTTGCTGAGAAAAAGATCAGGGTTCGGGTTCAAATGAGTGTGTTTGTTTTGTAGCATGGACGCTGCGTAACAAAATGAAGGTAAAATAAATCTTGACTTGATTTACACGGGACACGAACAGCAGCCTCCTGGGTGAAAGTCCTGTGTTTATTTGACTTTTTTTAAGTTGCTTAATTCCGATGCAGATGGATTTATATTGGTATTAATTGAAAGCTTGGGTGTGCTTCGGTATCAGATCCAAGCGGACCCTGTTCGTTGCCTGGACCACTAACGCAGGTTTTCCTAGCAATTATCCTACAGTTGCAACTTCTTCTCCAGCTACACCAGGATCTAATACTATGGTGGTAGTCATACATGCACAACTATTATGAATGCTGCTAGTACTACAATCCCTAGGGCTACTAGTAGTACTACTACTAATACAGCTACTAAAACTGATCAAAGTGACTGTGATCACAACTGGAGAGGAAGCAGATATAGTCTCCTAACGATCAAACTTTAGAAACTGTGAAATTCACCCGTTTCCAAAAGAGGATTTGGGTGTCTGCGTTAACTGGGTCACCTCTCTGTGCGCTCGCATCCAAGAGGCAGGAAAAGCCTCCCAGTCCTCTTGTCTTGTGTGAAAGCAGACTCGAGTGGAGGAGAAAAAAGGAAACACAATGAATGTGGCGGGCGTCAGGCTGATGAGAACGAGCGGCCGGACAATATACTGATGTTAACATCCCTTTAATTCTTTGAGGATTGTTTTGTTCGAGGCGACATCATCTTCCTTTCACGAGTGACGGCTGAGATGATGGATTAGTTCAGGTCTCCCTTTAATCAATACTACTGTATCCCACAGAGTTACTGTAGTTCTTGCTGGGAGATATAATGGATTAAGTGTCTAGAAAGCATAACACTGAGTCTAACACAACATTTCACCAATCGTTGGAGCTGCATCTCCCTATTTTTTCTCTCCTCGCTGCCACATTTTCCCCTCCTGCGTTTATTTCTTCACCCACCATTTCCCCTTCGAGTCCTTCCCTTACTCATTACAGTGATGTGAGATTAATTTAAGTACACGGACTTCCCACTAAACTAGTCTATCTCTGGGCTTTTTGGCCCCTTCTCTGAGATGTCCATGCAATCTCGTCTGAAAGGAAAGAGGCTATTAAGCAGCCCTTCAAGGGAGGATGGAGGGAATCAAACCGAGGGCAATTGAACACAGGTAGACAAACAAATTCACACAGTGACAGTGGGAAGCGACTTGTGTTAGTGTGTGTAATGTATCTTCATCCTCTCTTCGGTTTTCAACATAATACTGAATGTATGGTTAGAGAATTAAAAAAAGGTCCTAAAACTAAGAAATAGCATTTTATTTGCACTTTGAATGTTTGTTTTTTTTTTGTTAGATTTCTGAAATAAGGTCTGTGATTAACACAAGCTCAAGAGATTTAAACATTTTGTTTCTAGAGTCAGTAAATTGCCCACTCGCAAATTTTGTGTCTTAAAAAAGGAAAGCCGCTAACAAGCGGCTAAATGAGACCACGAAACTAAACTCGTCCGCCTCAGCTCCGTGGTGGTGGTGACGTGACCGCCGGGAACGTTCGTTTATAGCCTCGCATTGGATGCATTCAAGCTTTAAAATGTAAAAAAACATGATAACTGTTGATGTTATTTGCAACAGAGAGTATTTTCTAATAATTAAAAACCCAATGGAAAGAAATCATATGTTGAGGGAACCAGGGCAACTTCCAGGTTGGCCAATAAAAATAGATCTCCCCTGTAGAACTCTAATGCTTTACAAGAAGCTAATAAATATGATATATCTTATTTCTTTTTCAGGCTGACAAGCACACACAAGGTACAGTACTCCGACTGTACTACCCACTAGGTGCAAATATGTATTATTGATATTAAAACGCTGATAGAAGTATTTGTATACTTGTTCACATGATTTTTCTCTGCAGAATAATGAATGTGCTTGAGAACAAATTAGTAACTTCCTATCCAGAATGAAAGAAATCCATGTCAATGTGGGTATCATCAACGTAGAATGCAAACAGTTCAGCCTGGCACTCCGGGTAACGTCAGGTGTATTTGCAATCTACACCAGTTCAGCAGCATTCTTAAGAATCAATGCATCCAACATTCACAGAGAGCCGTTCCGGTTCATCAACCGGCTCGGATTTCTCCACCGGCTCGGATTTCTCCACCGGCTCGGATTTCTCCACCGGCTCAGATTTCCTTTTTTTTGTATAGTAAAGTAACGTTAGTCTAGTTAGCAAGGCTAGCAAAGTGGCCTACGGAAGCTCTTAGCCGTTAAATACGGATGATGATATGTCACTGTTGTGTCCGGTACATGTTTCCACTGCCCCCATGTGGCAACAAACAGTTACTGCAGCTTTGATGTGTTTATTCCACCGGTCGAAAGAAAAGAAAAAAGACCCTTAAATTTAGTTCAGAACTGGTGAGTGTCGAAACACTGATTCAGCACATTTAGTCTTGCATCTTTAACCCTTTCTCCTTCTAGACCACGTCTATGAAGGCCCACGTACTTCCCACAGGCTCGATGCCTGAGGAATGGGAATCCCCCGAGGGAAAGCCTCGATGTACAGTGAAATCCCCCTGATTTATTTGGTCAATGTCTGCCTCATCCACTCTCACTGTACAATGCATGCGGACCACCTGAGGCCTGGGAGAGGATTGATCTCCTGTCAGACTGTAACCAGGGGCTCCTCTCCTCTCAGATCACCACTTTTCTGTTGTGATTTCTTCCACCAGAGGAGATTGGAGTCTAAATGGGTTCAAATGTGTTAATTATTAATGAGAAAATGACCCCACCAAAGTCCATGTGGGGTTTTGTGTTTTGTCTGAGCCAGACTCTCTCTTTTTTCTCTTTTTTCCCCCTATGTATCACCTGTCTCAACCAGAATAGATTCAGGGCCTCGAAGCCGTGTTTTGAACCGAGAATTGAATTAGAACATTCATATGTGAGAGATGATATTCAAATTATCACTAAACTATAGCTCTATTTTAATTAACTGTAATCTTCTTTTATTCAATTAGCCTTACCAGTGTTCATTTAGCAAATATAAAAGCGTACAGTGAAAAGGACACTAGTCAGGGACACAGAAGTCCAGAGAAATATACATGAGGCTTCTAGAGAAAAGATATTTGGTCCGTCTTTGTCTCTTCTAATGCTTTTATTCATATTATTTTCTTCTCTCCACTCGGGAGTGAAAAAAACAAGCTTGAAGCTCGGATAAATCATCAACTTAATGTTGTTTCCCCTAAAAAAAGATAGGGGTCTCAGTGTGGCAGCCTGTCACATACCTTTATATGTACTTAACGACGGGATTTTTGTGGCCCAAAGTCTTGTCAAAAAGGATTACGTTGCTTTATTTGGCTCTGAGCATCTTGTTTTTCAGAGTTTGGCTGACTCCAAATGTCCACCATTGGGACTTTAGATCATATACGCCTTGATGTTTTCTGGCAATTCAATAAATAATTGGTCATACAGGGTTTTTGTATACTCCTGGGTGAAAAGAACGGACTATTTTTCTCATTTTACGAAGAAATTTGTGCAAAATGAATGCATTTTGTGAGAAATCTGAGTCTGTATGTTCTTGTTTTTATCAACTTACACAAGTATGTAAGTGTGTGTATCAGGATATCTTCACATATGATTCCATCGAAATGAGATCTAGCCCACTTCAAGCACTTGGGTTGAAGCGTGTAAAACCCCTGAAAATCCCCAGGGGGCACTGCAGTTTCCAGAGGCAGATGAGTTCAGGTTCTTCCTTCCAGGAAGTTCCCAGTGGAGAAAAAAAAAAAAAAGAATCAGTGTAGCCATGTGGCCTGTTTATGGTGAGTTTTCAATGGAATCCCATTATTTTTTAATATACATACACTGTTTGCTCTAGCAGTGGTAAAGGTCATTATTTTTCTGTAGTTTACAACAGAAATTTCAAAATGGCCATGAAATGCAGAGTTTTCTTATATAACATTTAAACTGCTGCCAATACGATCTGATGTTGTTTAATCTGTAGTGAGTCTGATTGAAACGACTATTTAGGTGCACCTTTGGTGATAATGCTAATATAAAACAATATTGAACCCACTAAAATCTGCCTTATGGTTGTGTGCCCATATTGAATGGTTTGGGAAATACGTTGTTGTGTGTCGTTTGAGTCTTTGTGTTCTACTTATTTGACTTTTTTAAATTCATTTTGATTCGTTTTTTCACTTTTAGAATATATGCAAAGTATTATTCATCTGGTTTTCCACATTGCTTTTGTCCGTGACAAGAGATATTCTACGTCTAAAAAATAGTGCAGCTGGTTAAGAGTGTGATTTTGCTGTAAATTGATCTTTAAACCGATAAACCGACACACATGTTGGTTACTAAATAAGTACTGTGTTTAAGTACAACTCTGCTTGTATCTCCACTCCCTTCACCTGCATACTTTTTACACCAGTACATATTCTAATCTTCCACTCCCTTCCGTCCTGCCTCCCTACACAAAGATTACTTCCAGCTTAACTGCAGGTTAATTGAGGGCTGCAGAGCTGGTATTAGAAATCTATACAGTCATGTTTTCCTGACATAACCCTTTGTGGTGGGGAAGAAAATGTATAATTCTCATTTAGAAATCATATATTTACAGTCTCAGATGACATTTCTTTGGTT
>NW_028155404.1:0-3000 GCF_963514095.1 Eutrigla gurnardus | reverse complement strand
TGATCACCTCATAAGTTTGGGTTTCTTTCAAAAGGTCTAAAAAGTGAAGCCAACGATGAAGTGCCATAAACTTGCATTCTCTCTACTGGCCATCAGGGGGCGACTCCTCTGGTTGAAGTGTGAGTGCATGGAAGCCCCTGAGAAAATGACCCTCCTTCCCACCTTATTGCTGAGTAGTGCTACCTGTTGGCTACCTTGTGAATGACAGGTTGCTATTAAAGTGTTATTCAGTTGCACTAAAAGACTCTCTAAGGAATCAGCTGCTCATTTTTTTCCAGGTAAGTACATTTTTTTAGGCAAACTTTGCTTGCAAAAAAGTCCATCCAAATGAATATAACAGCTAACGTGACCAAAAAGTCAAACTCGAGGCTTCAAGACCGTAGTCCTCAAACCAATGGGTGACATCACGATGACGACGTCCATTTCTTACATACAGTCTGTGGAGTTTTCTATTTGCCTCCTAACAATGCCAACGTTCATGAGGACATGTGTTTACCCGTGTCCAGGACGGGGGGCCAGGTCCGGACGTCCACGGCGGCCGAGGCTTCCTTCGACCTCAGCAGTTTAGTGATGAGCTGTGTGGTCATCACACACACTGACCGGCTCACCTGCACAAAGCAGGACCGACATCTTAAACCCGACCAATGAAAGAAACATTTAACACATTCAACAGTGTGAAAGAGCCAGCTTCCCTTTAAATCGCCCGTTGGAACAAAACCATTAAAGTCAACTGCTGATTTAGTACCTTCCACCCTCACCTCCCGTGTCGCCTCCCGCCAGCTCTCTTAAAGACGAACGAGGCTCGCCGTTGCTCACAACTCACATTCATTCACTCGCTTATTTTCCAGGACTGCTCGCTAGTTTCACTGTTTCTGCAGGCTGTCCAGTCCTCTCCCCTCCAATCCACCTTTCATCGGTTTTCACTGCATCACGAGCGAGGGTCTATTTGTTTTGTGATTTCAAGGCTATAAGGCTGATTTGTAAAATATGTCCCGTCAAGGCAGGATTCAGAATGAGATTATATTGTTCAATATATCCATAATTCAGTACTTAAATGCTTCTTAAGTGTACAGACAGAGGAAAGAATAATGACGATACACTGATTGAAGTCACCGTTATCAGGTGGCATTTGATAATTGTGTCACTTCAAATAACACCAGTGTTGCTTTGGAGATTTGATCCTGTGTTGAATAAAGAAATGAAATGCTATTTTTGTGTTTTTTTCATCCTATGTGTTGTATATAATATGTTTAGTTGTTTTAACCAGTGAAAACTGGTGTTTCCATTCATTTTCTTTAATGCTCACCGTGAACTGAGCGTTTCTGTGAGATGGTGTTAGTTGATTTGTTTATGTGTTGTAAATGTCGTGTTGTTACTGGTACAACATGACATTAGGATGTCAAAGGAGCGTGGCAGATAACGGCACCAAATTGTTCTCTTACCTCCACGATCATCTTGACGGTGGGCAGCGTGGTGGCGATGTTCTGTGGGTGAGGCGGTCGCACGGTGATCGGCACGCAGCCGGCGTAAAGGCAGCCGTAAAACGCCACGACGAGGTCGATGCCTATAGGGGGGGTGAGGGAGAAGGAGGGAGAAAGGAGGAGGGAGGGATTGAGAAGATGGAAACATGGATGGAGAGACAGTTAAAGGAAAGAGTGGAGCGAGGAAAGGCAAGGAAGGAAGGTGACAAGTAGAAGAGAATGGAGATGAGGATATGAAGATGAGAATGTAGGACGAGGAGAACAAGATAAGGAGGGATGTGAATGGAGAGATGGGAGGACAGGAGGAGGAGAAGGTGGTGAAGGGGAAAAGTAGAAAAGATGTCGTCACGCTGGCAGAGGCCAGGAGGTTAAGTACAGACTCTGGAGGCGATTAATCGAACGCCGCCTAAAGAAAATCTCCTGATGCCGGGGAACTTGGTCCTGCACGGCTGCGTCCGTCCTGCCGTGATGAACACGAGGCTCTGTGTCTCTGAAGGAAATGACTATTCTCTCCGTTCTCCTTGGTTTTCCCCGCTGCGCTCTCTTGGATCCGACCGCTGACTGAACTGCTCCGAAGAGCCTTCCTTTTCGTTTTCATGTCGGCCGAGTTCTGCTACGCTTTAGTCCACTTCGTACAAAGCAGGTATACTTGATAAGAATGACCGTCCTGCATAAAGGCAGCTGCTAGTGATGAGAGGATTTGGGATGGAGACAGAAACACAGTCCATGGTGAACTTCCATTATCGTGCTAATCGTAACATAATATCCCCGAGGGTGACTTTAAAAAGATGTCTAGTTCGCTGCTATGGTAGAGAACAGAGAAACGGAGCCCCAGTTTTAGAAAAAAGATACAAAAATACATTTTTTCAATGTATTTCTCCTTCACCTGATCATTTTGATCAATTCATGTTATTTGATAGTTTTCCACTAAAAGGATGTCTTATCTGTGACTCAATACAAATATGTATTTCTTAACCAAACGTGATGCCAGTATGTTTTAGTGCCATTGGAAGAGTTTTACACATATTTTGATGATTTTATGGATAATATCACCAAACGCAATTATTTTGAGAGGATAATTGTGACAGGACATTTTTTTTTATCATAATAAGGTGAAAATGTATTATTATTATTATATATTTTATTATTATCGTCCCACGCCTTGCAACTGCTATTTGCATACTTTTCACATTAATCTGCACTTCATTTTCAAAACATTTGATGAGTAACTGTAATGGGTGAAAATAACATGTATTTTGTGATTGAATTAAACAACAGTGTTAGATGTTACTAGTTCTATTGCTAAAGTATGTGTCCACGTTCTTCTCTGACAAACCGGGCTTCTCCTTTCTGGCCCCGAACACGTTGAATGGCCTCATTTGACCTCACGTTGACCCCTGTGTCACACCTAACGGCAGGAAACCTGCTGGTATATTTCACCCTCAGCTGAATTTTGGACACCATGTCAATAAACTGGTTCAGCCAACTTTTATCCAACTCTGAAGATTAAAGGAATAAA
>NW_028155405.1:0-1000 GCF_963514095.1 Eutrigla gurnardus | reverse complement strand
CACCCCCCCCCCCCCCAAAAAAAGGATTAGATGAGGAGTTCACCATGGGGGCATCAGGCAATCTGCATACAATAGCCCCACCGCGGCGGTGAATAAATCAACATTGATGTAAGGACAATAAACCTCAATGCGGTTGCGGCTATTTGTTTATTCTTATTACACTTTTTTTTGGTGGTGGGGGGGGGAGGGGGGGTTAAATGCATTACTTGGAGAGGACGGGGTCCTCCCCCCACCACCTGCCATCTCCATTTCACTCTCCGTTGTGCTATGTCTGGTCCGGAGGCGGTCCAGCAGTCCACTAAAAGCGGCCGTTAGATAGATATCCAATCGGATTCGGGCAATTCCCTCCTTCCTTCCCTCCTTCCTTCCCCTCCTTCCCCCCACCCCCCCCCCCCCCCCCACCTCGCATCCTCCGGCCATCATAGAGGAAATGAAAGTCACTGATGGGAGAATATGAAGAAATGGTGGATGGATGACTCGTGTGTGTGTGTGTGTGTGTGTGTGTGTGTGTGTGTGGGTGTAAAGTGAATTTATGATCTTAGCATAACGATGATCTATCCGTCAGTCTGATCTACAGTCTAGAAAGTTAATATTTGGACCTTGACTTTTGTTCTTTATTGATGCAGATTTGTTTTGTTTTTTCTCCCTCTCAGACATTTAATTACTTAACCAAAGGTTTTGACTTGGGGGGGGGGGGGGGGACAAAGCAAACAATTTTTTCTTCCATTATTTCTCTAATAGCATCTTTGATATCAGTCATCTTGTCTGGCACTGTGAGAACGGCGAGAAGCTTTATACTGAGACATTTTTTTTTTTGGAATACATTTATCTCATTTTTTTTTTGCACAATAATTGATTAAAACATGGATATCCATCATTGAATTGTAAATACTACATTTTGAAATAGTACATGAATATATGTGAGGCTGTATTTGATCCCTTTCTAATTTTACATTTAATTTTAATTTAAAAATAATTATTTATTATTACACCCAAAAAA
>NW_028155406.1:0-1000 GCF_963514095.1 Eutrigla gurnardus | reverse complement strand
CCATCTCGGTTACCGTGCCGACACGGCCCCTGCATGCATGTGTGTGTGTGTGTGTGTGCATACTTCCGAGATGCCACAATCGCATTACTGTGCAGCCCGTGGATGCAGATGGCTACATGCTACATGCTACATGTGCCGCTGGAAAACCAGGGGAAGGAGGTCAGTTTGATGCTGCAGGTGGAGGTGGAGGAGGAGGTGGAGGAGGAGCGGCGAGCTGCAACCTTGGGCTGGAAGGTGGTGGTGTATCGATGTGAGAAGCCAGAAAGATGAGGAAGAGAGGGCTTTGAGGGAGCTTAGAGCAGCGAAAACAGCAACACACACACACACACACACTCAGCATGAGGTTGGCAGCATTCCAACAGTCTCTGAGAGCAGTTGGGCTAACCAAATTATAAATTTACTAGGACTAAATTACATAGCTAGTGTACACACATACTGTCACATCAGAGACACAGCCACAGGCACACACACACACACACATTCCCTCCTTCTCTGGCTGCCTGCTCTCTCTCACACACACACACACACACACACACACACACCAGGGACACAAAACATAGCCCACATCAAGCAGCTGAACTTGAACTTTGGACAGGTTCTCTGTATGATATGAATAAAAAGAAAAAAATCTAATAAAAAAACCCAAAGTCCACAGATTTTTTTTTTTTGTGTGTGATGCCATTTATTCATTACTGGACTGACCTTCCTACCTCCCCAAAATCAATATCTCCATGCATGTGAAGTGCATCGAGGTGAAAACAAACTGGAATCTGAAATTGAGATCTGGCGTTATAAGAAAAGCCAAAGAACCTTGATGAGGACACAAGAGGAGGTCGTGAATTCTCTCTTCTTCTCTTTTTTGCCTGTAGATATGGAGGCTCCTCTTGTACATTTCATCCTCGTCTAACTGAATGAATGAAGTTTCACTGGACTCAACCTTGCTGACCCTTTAAAGCCACAGAAAGGAAGCACCAGGTTTTTGATTTGTATACATTTTTAT